>NC_087209.1:75497092-75544592 GCF_015104395.2 Macrobrachium nipponense
TTAATTAAACTACCTTTACAGTTGATATTTACATAGAGGTAAAAGTCTCTTCTTCTTCAAGGGTTTTAATCTCTTACTATTCACAATCCTCGACTGCCAAAATCAAAGCGACGCAAATGTCTGCAGGTGTTCTCCAGTATGATTCAGAGACGAGAATTCTCACTTACTAAGACTAGAATTTTTACTTCTTAGAACGAGTATTCTAAGTTTCTCGAGACGATCCCAGGCCGAGAATTCTTATTTTCTATATGAAAGGGGGTTTTTTTTTTTTTTTTTTTTTTTTTTTTTTTTTGAAGAACAGGGAAAACCATTTTATTCCTACAAGAATGGATTGGGGTTTCCAGTTGTTTGAAAATAGGAAATCTTGTATATTTATAAGAGCACAAAACGTAAGATAGAAAATAAGACATTTTGTATATTTATGAGAGCACAAAACAGATAGAAAATAGGAAAACTTGTATATTTATGAGAGCACAACACAGAGATAGAAAATAGGAAATCTTGTATATTTATGAGAGCACAAAACAGATAGAAAATAGGAAATCTATATTTATGAAAACACAAAACATAAACAGAAAATAAGAAATCTGTATATTTATGAAAGCACAAAACATAGAAAATAAGATAATAGATAAAAACATTAAGCAACTAGTTTTCGAAAAAAAAAAAAAAAAAACAATTGGCTGACAATTTCTCGTTATCGAAGACAATCAACGAAAAAACCCTTTTACAAAAACCTGAGAAGGTTTTTAGTTAAAGAAATCGAGTAAATCATATCTGGTTTTTCAAAAAAATTAAGTAAATTAAGTAAAATGTTGTAAAACAGGTCACAGTCGTTATTGGGCAATAAAAGCCGACGCTAACAACGCTAAAAAAAGAAAAAAAAAATAAAGAAAACCAACCCAATTAGCATAAATTTTGGTTTTCTCTACGCCTAACCACCAGCATTACGGTCTGTATGGACGTGTCTCTCTCTCTCTCTCTCTCTCTCTCTCTCTCTCTCTCTCTCTCTCTCTCTATGTATGTATATGTGTGTATATATATATATATATCTATCACAATAACGTGATTAGATTTTTTTCTAAGTAATAAACGTTCACACTTAATGTAAGCTGTGCATTAAAAAATCATTTTAAGACGGGAGCTTGCATCTACTCGAACAGAAGACCTCATCAGCCGAGGACTACTGTTCAAGTAGATGAAATCTCCCGTCTTATAATGTTTTTAATACACAGCTTACATGAGTGTGGGACTTTTATTACTTATAGTCCACACTTACGTAAGCTGTGCATTAATAACATTATAAGACGGGAGCTTTCATCTACTACATATATATATATATATATATATATATATATATATATATATTATATATATATATATATATACAGGTGTGTATATATGTTTATCGCTGACGTCAACAGTGCCCTACCTGACTAGGAAAACGGGTGCACTAAACTTATGATTATGGATTGGGCAATTGCTCAACACCAACGCATCCGAAGCCAAGTGACGCAAATGGCCTCTGTGGAAGCCCCGCTCAAGTTTGTCTTGGGATTTCACGCCTGCAAATCTCGAATCTTTCCTAGGTAGTGACCCTCAGGGGTATTCGGGGTCGTCGTTACCTAGGACCTCTATCATTATCTTTGTATTTATATGATACAGTGTTTTATTCATGTTTTTACGGTCATCTCCCAACGGGCTAGTATTGATCGTTTGTATGGTGTTTTTACGTTGCATGGAACCAGTGTATTGAGTTGAATATAGATTTTAGGCCAAAGGCCAAGCACTGGGACCTATAAGGTCATTCAGCGCTGAAATGGAAATTGCAATATAAGGTTTGAAAGGTGTAAAAGGAGGAAAACCTAGCAGGTGCACTATAAATCAAATATTAGGAGGGTGGACAGTAAAATAGAAGAGAGAGAATATGAAAGGAGGTACAGTAAAAGGAACGAAAGTGGTTGCAGCTAAGGGCCGAAGGCAGGCTGCAAAGAACCTCAAGTAATGCCTACAGTGCACCGCATGAGGTCCACTGACGGCACTAATACCCTATACGGGAGCCGAAGGGCTTTGCATTAAACACGGCGAAAAGGTGGATGCGTACCGGGTTAAAACCCTTGTGTGGGGGGGGGGGGGGTGGGGGGGGGGTTTAGTATCTAGAAAGATCCCAAATCTCTAATAATCTCCAGCTTCTCGTCTGTTAATTCTGTTATCGATGAAAAGCATCTTAAAAGTCTTTCATAAACATTAGCATCCTGTATCTCCGCCCCATCACCTGGCTCACCTTAACAAACCTGTTCCTCCACCAACAACAATCGACATTCCTCGATTGACTCATTCATTCTTCCCTACCTCCAGACCTACCTCCCACACCCAGACCAACCATATGTCTATCTCTCCCCTCAACCCCAAACCCCGCCCACCCCAAAACCCCAAACCAAAACCATGGAAATAGTAAATCTCCAAGAACCACACCCCTTTACCCAAGTTCCCTACGTGAGGAGACCGTAAGGCTTAATTTGACTGGTTCACTCAAGAGGAAAAAATCCTTAGAGGAGAGAGAGAGAGAGAGAGAGAGAGAGAGAGAGAGAGAGAGAGAGAGAGAGAGAGAGAGCAAATCGTCACTTTCGCCTCTGAACAAAATAGCTCTCTCCGGGGACCACGACCAACCATCATTCCAAACTTTTTGATTTCTTGGGAGCATTCCCGATTCCCCCCACCCATCCATCCCGTCTCCGTTAAGAAGAGGCGTCACAAGAATATATTTTTTCTGGCACCATTCGTCATTTTCCCCCGACCAAACTTTGTTCGAGTACCCAACAATGGGGGGCGAAATTGAAAGTCCTCCACGTCGAAAATCGTGCGACGACACCGCCGCCTCGTCGAACCAGAACGCCTTCCATATTTTTTTCCACCAATATGGGTAAAGGTGCAGTTTTAGGACGAAAATGATCAGCTTTGACAGAAAATGTGCCCGGGAGAGGCTGCGATGGAGAGCCAGTCGATGTCGAAACGCTGTAAAGGACTGATAATGATTGTAGATTACGCTATCTTTATGCCAACCAATGGCGCCTGTCCTACGGCAGGTGTGACACAATGCCAATGGGAGTAGGATGCCTGTGGTGCGGGCTTCCGGACTTGACTAACGCCCACCAGAATAGAACAGAATATAGAACTTGACCAAAGGCCAAGAGTGGCGACCTATGAAATCAAGGTCTATAGACCTTGTATACGAGATCACTCAGCGCTGAAACGGAAATGGAGAGTAGAAAGGTTTGAAAGGTGTACATAGGAGGAAAAACTCGTAGTTTCACTATGAAACAATTGCAAGGAGAGGGTGGAAATGGTTTGTTTGTTTGTTTGTATGGTGTTTTTACGTTGCATGGAACCAGTAGCGGTTATTCAGCAACAGGACCAACGGCTTGACGTGACTTCCGAACTTCTGTCACCAGAATTACACATCTCTCACACCTCAATGGAATGCCCGAGGACCGAACTCGCGGCCAACGCGGTGGGAAGCCAACACCATACCGATCACGCCACCAAGGCGCTGCTGGAGAGGTTGGAAAGGAACTCTCAACGTAGAACGCGAAACAACGAAGCACTTCCCTTCGATTACCGCCAGCAGGGAGGGCGACTACTTTTTTTAAGGTCCCGTATGGTGTCGTAGCAGCGTCCAGTGTCGCAACGAGTCTAATTGCTCCGCATTACGGAGAATGTTCACTGCGCTGGGTAATGCACAGGGCGGGGCACTTTCTGGGTATACGGAGTGGTGGACTTGCTGGGGAGTTACAGGGTGGGGTATCTGCGCACAGAGAGAGAGAGAGAGAGAGAGAGAGAGAGAGAGAGAGAGAGAGAGAGAGAGAGAGAGAGAGAGAGAGGAAAAAAACAAATGCTACGTTTACAGAAGATCTCCCTAGTATAATTATTTAGTACGGCAGACGAATACCAAAAGTAGAACAAACGATAACATATGAAGAAATAAAGGGTAAAACCGACGAAATAATAATAGTAAAAAACCTAAGCGATAAGAGAAACAGGAAATACGGTAAAAGGCAAGAATAAGTAAGGAGATGACAGAAGGTCAAGAATGGAGAAAATACCAAAGCATGAGAGTCAAGACTAAAAGGCGGGGAAGGGGGAAGAATTATAGAAGCCAAGATTCACAAGAAAAATAAAATGTATCCAAAAAATATATCCAAGTTCAAATGAAAAGACAAGACTGGACAGGCTAGAAATAAACGGCAGTTATCGTACACTCCACAATCTTTGGTGCAGACCACACTGCGATCAAGGTAGTACCCGTTCCGGCAACAGACGAGGTAGAAAAGACAGATTCCTTCATCAGTTTAACGGTACCCGATATAGGCTACTGGAAAAACCTGAAAATCCCGAGTAGAAAGGTGGACACGCGAAAAATAAACGTCACAAAACGCTATTTTTGGTTATTTCAATTCTTCTTCGTTTTCGTGTACATATCAGTTTGCAGGTGTACCCTATTTTTCTTTTTCTTTTCTTTCCTTTGCCCTCTTTTCTTTTTTTATCTTCCTTTCCTTCGCCATACACCTGTTTCGTTGCTGTTCTTAATGCATGATAATAACTATACTAGGTCTACGTGTCAATTTTGTGCAAATGACATTAAGAACAAAATATACACATGATGCTTCATAATGTTTTAAGCTAACGGAAAGGAGTAAGTATTGTTATCTCTCTCACGACCTTCAGTCACTTTTGACGAGTTTTTTTAATGAGAGAGAGAGAGAGAGAGAGAGAGAGAGAGAGAGAGAGAGAGAGAGAGAGAGGAGAGAGAGAGAGAGAGGGAATGCTGTTAACTTGTTTACTGCCTGCCGATGTGTTTTAACAGATAACTCGCTCAGAAAGTTATATTCAGTGTAAAATGGAAGCCTACTTAGCTGAACTGGCAAAGTAAGACGGATTTGAAATAGAAGTTTAACCCCCTATATAAAATAGCATTACATAAAATACCACTTAATTCATCTGAAAACATGCTTATTTAAATGTTTTTACTTAAATAGGTAAAACTTTACCTTGATGTCTTAACTTGGTCACTGAAATCGATCAGCATTTTAAAACAAATAAACATGGCGTCGGAACTTCACCAAAGAACTTGGCCCATATAGTGATCGTGCCGTTAACCGCAGCTATTAACGACGCTGATCGTATTTCTGATACGACGTCACGTAATATCTGCGTTTCGAGCTGTCGAAGGAATTACGTAATTCCTGGAGTTTACCTGGATGGCGGAGGGGTTGTAATTCTAGATTTATTAACTCTAGCGGCTTCCAAACAATTACTTAAAGATTAGTTTGCTAGCGCATGCCCATGCCCATATAATTATCATATGTATGTCTACGGTTACTGTTATTACTGGTATTTTACTTTTTCATTATTACTGTGAGTATTATCAATTTAAGAGCTTTTCAACATTCAATTTTCGTATTTAGCCTTCAGGACCTGACTACTTGTGACCACCTTTGGTCTCTGGCTGAAATTTAATCATATACAATCTGCTCACTAATTTTTTTTTTTTAAACTTTAATGCTTTTTTAAACTAATCTCAATATCATTACTATTTTTACCATTACTATGATTACTATCTTATATACTACTTCAGCAATTGTGTGGATATTGCCAATTATTCATTTTTTAATCATTATATCTCATTTATCTACGTAGAATGTGCATGTTACTGTCTGTACTTTGTATACTTCATGTTTATGTCCTTGAGCTGAAAATAACATTTATTATTATTACTATTATTATTATTATTATTTAACAGGTGTCAGCGAAGAGCCACCTGACAGGGACTGTTGACATTATCATCATAATTTTCTAATGCAACTATGTCTGTGATGATGATGATGATGATATTCTATCCTCACCCTTCTCCCAAACACTTCTTGTTCAACCAAGGGCTTCACTTTCTAAGCGAACGGCCCCAGGGATACGGCGAAGGTTCGATTATAATGTCTTTATTCGATGGTTGGTAAACATTACGGCTGTCGTGGAAATCTTACCCTTCATCGCTCACTGCTGCCTTTCCACCGTCATCCTCACAACCTTGATTCTGTCTCCCCCGCTCAAAAACTCCTTTCTCGCCTAAAGGACGAGCCTTGGGATAGGGGGGAGGGGGGCTACCCCCCCACCATAGAAATAGACAGTTGGGGGGAAAGGCCTTAAGGTGGTCTCACCCGTAGGGATGGAACCATTATGCAACGATACCCATCAATCTATGACGACACATACGCCCATATATTTTCAAATCTACTACTCACTTTTCACCAGAGAATCGTGTATTTGTAATGGCCACATTAACCTCGTATCCTCTCGATTATTCACGGTTTTTAGATAAGCCCTACAAACCTTGAACCCTAATGAAGAAATGAGTGGGGGGAAAAAAACCCTTATCTTCCCGTGGTAGGCAGGATTCGAACTTACTTACACACGAAATATCAACTGAGGTTGTACCTAAACACAAAATGCGATGGTGAGCATGAGTCTATTCTGGTTCTAGCATACCTTATTTGAATTCACCCATAGTATATATAATAGTACATATATAACCTGGAATAGACAGTGGTTAAGAGTAACCTCACCACCCCAGCCAACATGGGTTCGAACCCCACCACCGAAATTGGGGCTTCTCTATTTAGGTTTATGACTAGCAGTCACTATAGGCTCGGTTTAGTTGGTGTGGGTCTAACATCATCCAACCCCCAACCAGAGAGAGAGAGAGAGAGAGAGAGAGAGAGAGAGAGAGAGAGAGAGAGAGAGACACTATACTGCAAGTTATCCTCATCATATCTGGGGTAAAAAAAATTAATTTGCATGATCCGTTCATGCCAGGAACAAAACTTATGTCACGACAGGTCTCTAACGGAGTACGAAACAAAGGGGGGTTATACCACACTAGGGGGATACATTAGGGAAAGGCCAGTTACCTACTTAGTGTTAGCTATAAAAACAAGTAAAAAATGTGCCGAAGTTTCTTCGGAGCAATCGAGTTTTCCGTACAGCGTATAAAGCTTTATGAAACTCTCAACCACGCCCCATGAAACCTTCAGCCACGACCCAGTGGTGGCCTGTGTTGTTGGTATCTAGGGTGGTGCCAGACGCTCAATCATGGCTAATTTTAACCTTAAAATAAGAACTACTTGTTTGGCTGAATCTAAGCCCAGGGGCTTCCGCCATGTTTAGTGCTACATAGATGACGCTCCTGACTGGTTGTTGACAAGCCAATCAGAGGGCTGCAAACTCTCAGTCTCTCGAGAGTTCACATAGGCAGGATATGTTCCATCTCTCCTGGGGGATAAGTCCTTCAAAAGTATCCCTCGTGAGAGGTGGAACATACATCCTGCCTATGTGAACTCTCACGAGAGAGACTGAGAGTTTCCAGCCTGCGATTGGCTTATCAACAGCCAATCAGGAGCGTCGTAAGAGACTGGCCTAGACATCAGATGCACTGCCGATGTGAATCTACTATAGCACCTCGGAGTAGGCTTATACATACCGGGTTAATGCCGTTTACTTGCTACAATATGCTACTCAGGTAATGAACAGACACTGTCCACAACACTGACGGCAAGAAGACATCATTTCTGCTTCAGCTTAGCAAGTACTGAACTGATTTGAAATCAGGCACCATACCCACGTGAACTAATATAATTGACTGATTGATTGTGAGTTATCTGGCGTCATGAACTAATAGAAACAGAAGTAGTTTCATGATTAATAGGCAACGAAAATTGCTAACTAATAAATAGTTACGAACCTCCTTCACACAGCCTCCGGCAACATACCTGGAAAAAGAAAACCTTGTTAGAAATTTAAACATAACTACACTTAAAATTGCTTATAAGAATCAACATTGATATATAGAGCAGCTGTAATAATAATAAAAGAAAAACAATTATAAAAAGACCTGACACTTGGTTGAGCTTTTAAAGTCTTATAAAAACAGACACATTTACGAGACACGCCAATGCATCACTGAAAGTACCTAAGCTATGGATAAGGATAAGCCTCATTTTGTGTGTGTGTGTGTGTGTGTGTGTGTGTGTGTGTAGGGGAATAGAAATAGCCGTGCTAGGCTTAGCAGGTCCTATTAGTAGATCCTGTCTCTAAGGCCTATATGACGGCTCCCACCTTATTTTCTTCGACCAATCCACGCCACCTTGGAAACCAGTTTCTACAAAGTTTGAAACAGCATTTATTTGTGTGGGTGCAAACCCTCCCTCCCTCCCCCACCCCAAACGCCAAATTGGTTACATAGCAACGGGACCTACAGCTTATTGTGGGATCCGAACCACATTATATCGAGAAACGAATTTCTATCTCCAGAAATAAATTCCTCTGGTTCCGCGTTGGCCGAGCCGAGAATCGAATTTCGGACCACCGGATTGGTGGCCGAGAGCGAAATCCACTAGTCTAACGAGGAACTCGCGAGAGAGAGAGAGAGAGAGAGAGAGAGAGAGAGAGAGAGAGAGAGAGCGCCCGTTCCATAACGAGCGGATAAGTTCGGTGCCATGGCAACGAACAACGGAACTGACTCATAAACGAACCAAACAAATATTTGAGTGGCATACTTTTCAGGACAGCCATTAACCCCCTTCCAGGTACAATGTAAGTCATGGG
This sequence comes from Macrobrachium nipponense, assembly GCF_015104395.2. NCBI lineage: Eukaryota > Metazoa > Arthropoda > Malacostraca > Decapoda > Palaemonidae > Macrobrachium > Macrobrachium nipponense. Next base: position 75,505,748 of record NC_087209.1, read on the forward strand.
CAATTACTCAACAATCTGCAATTCAACGGCGCTTAGTTTCAGCATTCAGACGGTACTGTACCCTTCCGGGTTTACAGGTATTATTAGTGAAGGGGTTAACGGACAGGACCCACGCAGCCATGCTCCTGCCGCATGGCCGTATAGGTCCCCCATGGTAGTGGAGGGGGAGGCTATAGGGCGCTGGTTGTGAGCGGGGCATACGTATTTCTACGACGTTGTTGTGGTTTTTCTATGGTCGTCCAGTACCCAAAAGCTGACCAGAGCCAACGTGTTACCGTAACATTATACTACATACACAACTGTTTGTGCATAGCGTTTATGATATTGGTAGCTGACAGTAAATATACACAACCGACATCATGAAGTTAACTGACTTGCCTCTGATTGGCCGATGCATTTGATGGTGGCGAAAAGTGAAGTATATCTTAGTTTTACCAGACCACTGAGCTGATTAACTGCTCTCCTAGGGCTGGCCCGAAGGATTAGATATTTTTACGTGACTAAGAACCAATTGGTTCCTAGCAACGGGACCTACAGCTTATTGTGGGATCCGAATTGATGGTGGCGAGTTTGTGTTATCGCCTATCGATATTTACTGCAAAAAAATTATACATACATACATACATACACATATATATATATATATATATATATATATATATATATATATATATATATATATAAATGAAAAAAAATAAATAAAAATAAAAAAACAAACACAGTTATTAAGAGCAGCTGATGGTGTCAGATAGCTATGACATTTTCTCTGGAACAACCCCTTCCTTAATGAAAGAAGCCACTTGCAGTACACAAAAACTCAGTAAGCAAGCAACCACATGCTTGAGCTGCATGACCTACGTAAAAAAAAAAAAAAAAGCATTTAAAGAAAAAAATCACAAGAATCAAGATTCCAACCAACATCGAGTATATAAAAATGGAGAAAAAATAATAATGAAGTAATGATTTATGAGTATACAGTGAAAAAGACGGGTCAATTATTGAGAATCTTTCGTACGTTCTTGGCGGGCTGGCAATGAAACGCGAGAGAGAGAGAGAGGAAGAGAGAGAGATGAGAGTTTCTGAATCCGCAATCTCGATATGTTATCAGGCAAAGAAAAAGATTCCCCACCCACCTCCCACGTTGACAGCCGGCGAACTCGAAATAAAAACATCTTTCGGGGCCTGTCAGTTCCCATCGCAACCTTTGCCAGGAGGAGTGACACATCGAGTAGAAGGAGAAAATGTAGAAATGTCGAAGATCTTGCAACACACCCAGATTACTTCGCCAACCTCATCTGGCGTGACGTCATGGGAAGCATTCCCACTTTTGTGTTCGTGATAATGGGAATCTTCAAGTTTTGCCGCCGAAGCCCACAATTGTATTAGTTGGTGTGTGTGTGTGTGTGTGTGTTTATATATATATATAATATATATATATATATATATATATATATATATATATATATATATTTATATATAGATTTATCTATCTATAAATCTATATATATATTATATATATAATATATATATATATACATATAATATATATATATATATATATATAATATATATATATATATATATATATATATATATATATATACAATCATCACAAACTGAAACATTTGATCACCAAGATGGTCGGTGAAATCACTAACTCATTTCAGATTAAACGAATAAAAAAATATACAATCTTCCAACCAATTTACCAAACAACGAGTCCTTCCGGTCTGTACGTCTCGCGGGTATATTTTTAGGTAGGCCTAGCGACCACCAGCCCCCAACCAAAGCTCTATCTGTCTGGGAGCCCCAGGAGGTCATTTTAACGAACAAGCACATATGGGCGTCAGATATAGCATAGAATAACGGCCTAGTGACCACCGACTTACTCACACTGCAGTGGCATCTTTCAAGGCTCGCACATCCACTACATAACAGGTTCTGTCTCCCTCCCCTACAATAAATGCCAACGGATCTTGCCAATACCCTAGCAACAAAGGAAGAGCAGTTTCCTATTGTGGACTCAACGCACTTATGAACAGTAAATAAATGATAAACAAGACGGAATGAAGTGCGCCTATATGATCGAGAGAGAGAGAGAGAGAGAGAGAAGAGAGAGAGAGAGAAATACTGTAATTCCCAAGGTGGATTATTTTCAATTTTTTGTCATTAGTCATAAAAAAATATGAAATATCAACCCCTTACAGGCTTACACGAACAAACAACAAGACTGACGCAGCGAGAAATTCATATGGAACAGATTATGACAAATAGCATGAAAGCCTGGTAATCTAACTTCGAGTCGGTGCATCCTGTTAGGCTGGGCTAGAGAGCCGTTATACTCAGTGTCAGGCTCGAATCCTCCAATAGTCCTTCTCTCTCTCTCTCTCTCTCTCTCTCTCTCTCTCTCTCTCTCTCTCTCTCTCTCTCTCCTTGACAAATCGATTTAAACGATTCACTTAATTCTTGGTATTATGTGAAAAGTTCCCTGATGCTGGGAAGATAGAGCACGGGCAGGAAACGCCTTGAGAGAGAGAGAGAGAGAGAGAGAGAGAGAGAGAGAGAGAGAGAGAGAGAGAGAGAGAGAGAGTCAACAAATAAGATTACCTATATTTACTTCCCTTTGTGAATATTTCAATGCTCCACAAAAGAATCACGTTATATAACGGGAACTATTGATATCGTGCTGAGAGGTACACAAACCTAGACTATCACTATGGTTTCTTTACCCCTGAATATTCATTCGTGTTACATAACGCCTCACAAGAGGCTCGTTTTTTTTTTATAACTTCTTTAAGTATGAATTTTGACCTCCCACCCCTCAAACCCCTTTTACGAAGCATTCGGCCTACAAAATTTCCCTTTTATTCCCTCTTTTGCTCTTGTTTATTTTCAAGCATGAGCTATTTGCCTCAGTTCTTGAGCTACAAGCGGCATCTGGGACCTTTCGAGCAAGCCGTGTTTTGTTACCGAGGGTGGCTGAAGAGGCTCTTCAGGAAGGCTTAAAAGGACTGTTCTTGGGTGAAGAATTCAAATCAAAATGAGCAACGGAATTCACTTTCAACAGTGGATTGAAGTCATGGTTTTACCACGAGTGTAAACTGGGTCTAACCATTGTCCCAGAGGATCGGCATTCATTTCAAGGCTGTATCATATAATGGAACAACTAAATAGGTCTATTTTAAAACTGATCAAAATTCAACCTTATAATAAGAAACAACGAAAGTATATCAACAACTACTAAGCATAGAAAATCTTCAAAATCTACACAATCCAGAGTAACGCCGTAAAGGAGGTAGGTAGGCCTATCCAGCTTACAGAACAAGGGATCCAACGTCAAAAACTGCATGAAATAAGTAAACCCATCAACAGCTACTGATAACGGGGTTCCTAGAAAACTTCATGAAATAAATTATATCACAAAACAAAAAGTGCTACCAAATATCCCGCTAAAAGTTTGGATAAAGAAAAATTTGAAGTTACACCGATTATACTTTGTGTATTAGGGGGGGGGGGGGGGGGGGGGGGGGGTGATGGGTGGGTTTCACCTTACATAAATTTCGATTTCGAAAACAGATCTACGAAACTTACATACATAAAAATAAAACAACGACAAGGCCATGAAGGAAAAACAATGGCTTCGATCACCAGGGTATCAACGTAGCAGCGTCCTGTACAGATGCGTGGTGTAAAAGTTACCCTACTCAGAAACGGACAATTTTCATATAATCGGTATCATGAAATTTCTCGTTACTCATTTACCATAATCCAGCTCCTTACTCAGTTCATAAACCCGAGAGGGATTGAAAGAGCGTAAACATAAGCCTAAGCCGCACTATCCTGTGGTAGGCCACTTAAAACCACACACAGTGACTAGACCGACATCTGCGTCCAGTCAGCCTTCACTTGAGAAACAAATACACTTGTTAATATTACAAAGTGAATTCCTTCGCGACTAAAACACAAACAAATGTAATCGACCCATAAACGTTACTAGAAACTAAGCTGTTCTGATGAATAAACATTAGGCCGTAGAGGAGAGAGAGGGAGCGGTCACTGTGACAAGCGCGTTCTCTCGTGTCACATAACCTAAAACATGAAATGTGATGCCTTTAAACGATCGGCCGAGGCGACCTAGCGACAAACACGGATAACTCGAGAGAGAGAGAGAGAGAGAGAGAGAGAGAGAGAGAGAGAGAGAGAGAGAGAGAATCTTCCGAAATTTCAGATTTGCGTACAGACTCAAAACCACATCAGTTTCCAAATACAATAATGGTTATAATACTTCATATAATCGAGCAAAACTACATCACCCTTTCATGATCACTGCACATGAGCGTAAAAATGAAATGATTGGAGGAACTTTACATTAAAAACCCAAAGGCTACGGGAGGAGGATACGACCATATAATGTTCAATAGTATACTATAAGGATATGGGAAAACTAAATAAAATACATTTTATTTTCATAAACCGTTAAATGACACCACAAGTCAAGTACCTACATGATTTCGATCGTTTGTTTTCGTCCTATTAACTTTTTTTTTCCTTTTTTTAATTGTTAACTTTTTTTTTTAAATTAAGTACAACATTATCATAAATTGGCCTATTTGCTCTTATCAACATGTATAGGACTACTGTATTTTTTCCCCCGTTAAAAATAATTTTTTTTTCTTAGCCACACAGATATTTTCCCGTATATACACTAGGACTCTGAGAGCAGGTTCAGTCCTACCCAACACTCAAAGCCTCTCAATCTATGGCATCCTCTAACGCTGCATTCCAACCGTCACACACACACACACACACACACACACACACACACACACACACACACACACATATTGCTGAGGTCGCATACCTCCACCGGCCTGAGCAACACATGCCACCAAAAAGTTTTTTTCATAAAAAAAATGAAACAATAAAACCAAATATGAAGTCTCTATACTTCAAATGTTAGGCCAAGTTTAAATCCCCACAGCAGTGTCGTTACTAAATTATTCACGTCAAATACGATGCCTACCTCGTATACTTCAAAATTTGAGATAAAATTAAATTCATATTTGACCTCTGGCCTCATGACAGGTCAAAAGTTACATTCCTATCACTCTCAAAATCTAATGAATTCTTGCCAGCACAAAACCCTCACTTCATAGAAAATTCCTTAAATGTACATCCATAGCTTGATGAGTAATCCTGTTGACAAGAAAAAAAAACGGGACCAATATCACACCCTCCTTGCAAGGAGGTAATAAGTCTAACAATGGAGGCTTGGATATCCTACCAAGGAAGCAGATGTTTCTCATAATATTTCCCGTGATTCCAATACAAGCCGGAGTTCCAACACGATCTGATGCCTTATTATCTTCCAAGGCAGAGGGGTGTCATGGCTTTTAACAAGCAAAACCGGTACTAACCGCATCCACATAAGGGTGGGCCAAGGTGGAGTAATTCCCCACCCACAGGGGGGTGGAACCAATTTCATCTTTCAACTGGTAAATTATCCTTTAGATAGATGAGGTATATGTGGTAGGAGGTAACTGGAAACGTTCTTCTCTTCGTCTTGCGTAGAGCTTGTTTTTATGTTAGCAAGGGCTGTTGCTTTTGGAAATAAAGCATGGGTTCTTACTTCTGGAAGGAATCAATCAATCAATCCACTACTTACTGATAAAAATTTGAAAAAAAAACAAGAATCGTTTCGTGAGACTTGTTACAAAACTCGAGCTGACTCGAACATCCTCACCTACATCTCTGTCTATTTGGTCATGTCTGGACTGACATTTAGGCGCCTTACACAGTATGGTGCCAATGTCCTGGAACTGAGTTTTGTGCCAAAATCTCTGGGCCATGCGTTCCATAATTCTTGGTTTAAACAATTCACTCGCTTGACGGCACAAGAAGCACACTTTCCCTCCACTATTATTATTTTTTTTTAGCACGTAACTAGTTTTCATTGTTACCTGCTATTAATTTCATGTATTCATATCTATTATATATTCAGAATTGTTTACCCTTCTCCATTTTATCTTTTCGTTCGTTTGTTTGCTTGTTGTTTGTAAGGTGTTTTTACGTTGCACGGAACCAGTGGTTATTCAGCAACGGGACCAACGGCTTTACGCCACTTCCGAACCACGCTGAGAGTGAACTTCTATCACCAGAAATACAAATCTCTCATCCCTCAATGGAATGCCCGAGAATCGAACTCGCGGCCACCGAGGTGGCACGTCACAACATACAGACCACGCCACCGAGTTTTTTATTTTTCTTTTCTTTTCTTTTCTTTCAGGGTTATAGTCTTCCGGCTTTTCGAATATTTTCCACAAACAACAATCATAATAATAACCGAATACAACTAATGAGGAAATATGACTCGACTTTCACTACATCAAAAGGAAGCCTTCGACCGTTGCCAAATACAAAGAACTCCCGTGGCCGTTTCTCTTCCAAGCAGAATATAACGGTCTCTCCATAATTCTAAGATTTTAGCTTTTATCACAATTCAGAGAGAGAGAGAGAGAGAGAGAGAGAGAGAGAGAGAGAGAGAGAGAGAGATCAGATTATTTCTGGACGTTCAATCATCAAGGTATATTCTTCACAAAATCCCATAACATATATACAATGTGTCTGCTAAGAGAGAGAGAGAGAGAGGAGAGAGAGGAATGAGATGATGAGATGTGACGAGAGAGAGAGAGAGAGAGAGAATCAGATTATTCCTGGACGTTCAATTATCAAGGTATATTCTTCACAAAATCCCATAACATGATACAATGTGTTTGCTCAGAGAGAGAGAGAGAGAGAGAGAGAGAGAGAGAGAGAGAATCAGATTATTCCTGGACGTTCAATTATCAAGGCAATATCTTCCACAAAATCCATAACATGATACAATGTGTTTGCTCAGAGAGAGAGAGAGAGAGAGAGAGAGAGAGAATCACTGTTGCATCTGATAATCATGACATCATAACAGTATAGAGTTCAGTGACTCTACTGATGCACCAGCCACAAGTAAGGGGACCCTTGATGGGGTGGGGTGGGTACAAGGAGACACCAACCTACAAGAGAGAGAGAGAGAGAGAGAGAGAGAGAGAGAGAGAGAGAAGAATGACACCTTCAAAGGTCGTCTGCTCCCAAAGTTAACAAGAGATGTGTGAAGTCGTGTTGACTGAGACGAAGGGGGTTAGTGGGGGGGGAGGGGGGGAGGGGGGGTGGGGGGGGGGGGGGAAAGGTGGGAAGGCAACTTCACGGGGGAGGAGAGAGCAACTTCCTGAGGGAACTTCAGAAAGAACTGCTTCTAGCGTCTGTCTGGGATGCTGCGATCCGGTTGGACCAACATGATGCTCATGTATCGTGATATAACGCACTATTGGGATCGTATTATATTTATTAAATAATTTACAAACGCCGACCTGAGAGAGAGAGGAGAGAGAGAGAGAGAGAGAGAGAGAGAGAGAGAGAATTATCTCTATATTATAACAACAATATTTGTGGTCATTCAGTTTCTAGTCATGCAGCAAAATTCAGGCAACAACAGAATAACAAAGATCGAAAGACAAATCTTTGTTTTGTACTTGAAATATTCCTCTCTCTCTCTCTCTCTCTCTCTCTCAAAGACATTTGCATGCTCTAGCGCACGCGCGCACAAAATAAACACCCACACAACAACATGGTTAGCTGCACCAGCATCCTAGCGATAAGGACATACCTAACTTCTTCCACAACCCACAAGGAGGAGGAGAAAGAGACGCATCACCAGGGAAAGTAAAATATCCTTTAAAAAAAAAAAAAAAAAAAAAAAAAAAAAAAAAAAAAAAAAAAAAAACAAACAAACAAACAGGGCAGTAAAATTTTGGAAGGGAAAAAAAAAAAAGTGGAACTTGGAAACTATTTTCTTCTTCGCTACCAAAGTTCTCTTCTCTCAATTTACGGATAATGAGATAGACACTTTTCTGGGAAAATCATTTCCCACAGCAGCTCAGTGTCGTAGGAATATATTGTGTGTAAAACGTTTTGAATTTCCTAAGAAAACCGTGAACACTTTTATCACGCATTCTTATAGATGAGGAGTTTGCTTCCCTGCGAGACTTATAATTATGCGGGTTTGTCCCTCTTATTTTATAAACGAATTATCCTTCATTAACTTTAGCTCCTTCTCTAACGGAACACTGACAATCCAAACTGCATTTATTCCCCATCCCAAATGACACCAAAATCATTCATTCTCCTCTCCCTAAACTGACAATCTCTCTCTCTCGTGTGTGTGTGTGTGTGTGTATAGAATCTACTGGCCATTTTTACCGGATACATATTAAATTGTAATAGCCACAATGCCCTCTTAACCTCTCAAATCCTTTGCTCTTTTTTTGGATACGCTGGTCACTACAAAGCCTTGAGTTCCAACTTCAAAGAAATTTGAAGAGATCATGATGCCCGGCAGCGAGAAACGAACCCGCGGTAATATATATATATATATATATATATATATATATATATATATATATAATATATAATATATAATATATATATATATATATATATATATATATATATATATGCAAAGCTTTCATGCCAGTTTGCATCGCTCCTCCCAAGCACCAACAAGAAGAAACCTTCGTCTCCAGAGACAAGCAAAACAAAGGCCTTCCTCAGCAGCCAACCAGAACGTCGCACTCTCCTGCAGTGAGCGAATTTCCATCCCACCAACAACAACCTTCGACCTATATGCAACCTACAACGAATAACCGAGAGCTGGTTATTACCAAGTAACAAGGAAAAAGTGCTCGGGTCGCTGTCAGTCGGATTCTTCCATGAGTGATGACGAATGTGAGGACAAATGGAATTTGCGTAGTGACATAAACGTAGCCCGCTAATTTGCTTTTGCCTATATATATGAAATTTAGAGCGCTTAAGGGTTTTACTTCATGAAATGCAGTGCACCAAAGAGTTAATGAAAAGTAGTGTAGTGAAATGGTAATGAAAATAGTGCAGAAAAGTGTTAATGAAAAGTAGTGCAGTAAAATGCCAATGAAAAGTAGTGCAGTAAAATGCCAATGAAAAGTAGTGCAGAAAAGTGTTAAATGAAAAGAAGTGCAGTGCTATGGTATTGAAAAGTAGTGCAGAAAAGTGCTAATGAAAAGTAGTGCACTAAAGCGTGCTAATGGAATGTAGTATATATACTAGGTGTTGATGAATTGCAGTGTATCAGTATGTTAATGAAGTGTTGGTGTGGTGAGAGAGGAGGAGAGAGAAGAGCAACGAGACGAGAGAGAGAGAGAAGTTTTAGAAGAGAGGAGAGGAGAGAGAGAGAGAGCATGCCCTTTCCAAATCATCTCATGCACTTGAGATATACGTTTCTTGCTATTCACTTACTGACAGACTCTGCGGCTCCAAAACAGTGGAGAATAATTTATTCTCGCACTCCTGCCGTCATTCATCGGTATATTCATGGATTCTTCCATATCTAACCTATTTATACAGTCATTTATTCATTCATCCCGCTACTTCATTCTCATACACTTTCACTGATTCATCTCATTTACCGCTATTTTATTTTTCACTATATTTCCAATTCCTTTCACTAAGCTACAGAAACAATTACGGATTTGCTGACATACTTATTCACTCATAACTTTTATACAATTAAAATCCATTTTTCACTATATTTCCAATTCCTTTCACTAAGCTACAGAAACAATTACTGATCTGCTGACATACTTATTCACTCATAACTTTTCTACAATTAAATGTTTAAGGCATACTGACATCAATCTCTTCTACAGTAAACTTCCTGTAGGTGGTATTTATCACAAAGTCATCATAAATGACTATGGCAAGCTGACGAATATTACGTTTCTAAACAAACATCATCTCCTCACACGACATTTTTCCCTTAGAATACCGCCATTCATCCTAACTGTGTAAACCGCCATTCATTCTAACTGTGAAAATAAGTGTAAAAAAACGCACGAAGTTATTTTTCAACATCATAAATTAGGCGTTTTATTAAATAATAAAAATCCACAAATGCAATTCACTGAGAGAGAGAGAGAGAGAGAGAGAGAGAGAGTCCACCCTAATTACCTATGCATCATTGTACCACCGAAGCTAAGTTTAACGAAACATACTATAATTAACTCTTTCCAATATTCAACAGGAAATAAACTTACCGTTATCACAAGGGGGAGATGATGAATAATCGCTCTGCCCCCCTACCCCCCCCCCCTTTCTCTCTTATGCTCACGGACGCACGCACGTACACTATCAGCAGCCCGCCTCCCTATCAATATATCTTCATTAATTCAAACCCGGTTACTATTTTTTCCGCCCTTTGCACTAAAACTAACATTTTCTGTGCAGCGAACTGCGCTCTTCTCCCCCTATTAATTTTAAATTGCTCTCTCTCTCTCTCTCTCTCTCTGCGTGGATCATCGACCCCTTTTGGGAGGCCCGGCCCTACAAACAACTCACCGTACCATAAATATCACGGGCCCAAGAGGGCTGATTGAATCACGCAGGGGCATACCCGAATTTTCGGCAATTTGCAGGCATGATGATGCCGGTACATCGCCGTGACCACGGCATCTCGTTTTTCATCAAGAAAATACTATGTTCGGGTGCAGAAATTATTTTTTCAATAAGACACAAAGTTTATGGTCAGGACAAAACTTTTAATCAAGGACACCAAGGGTAATTATCATAAAAATTCTATAATTAGGACAACATTTTTTAAAGCATAATTTAAACTTCGAATAAGGACTATAATTTCAACCGGGGCAGTAAGCTTTCACAAAATGCAAAATTATGTGTCAGAAACAGGTCTGATTTAAGAGGTGAAGGATGATGCCTTTAATAGAAGGCAGTGGAAGAGAAGGCGCATCAGGCAACCGACCCTTGAATGTAGATGGATACTGGTAGGGAAGTAGTTCTATAACTGAAGCTAACAATCTCCGAAACCAGGATTTCAAGCGTCTCAAACATATGTTTGTTTGTATGGTGTTTTTACGTTGCATGGAATCAGTGGTTATTCAGTAACGGGTCCAACGGCTTTACGTAACTTCCGAACCACGTCGAGAGTGAACTTCTATCACCAGAAATAAGCATCTCTCACACCTCAATGGAATGCCCAAGAATCGAACTTGCGGCCACCGAGGTAGCACGCAAACACCATACCGACCACGACACCGAGGCGCTTCAAACATATGCATCAGAAATTCAATCAAGATATCAAGCTTTTAAAAGCATCATTCCGAAACGGTATTTAACCGCCAGGTGGCGTGCTGCATCCCTTTTACTTTCCATCGTTCCCAGTAGTTTAGCTGTCCACCTTCTTTAACTTCACTTCGCTCGTTTTAGGCTTGTTCTATAATAATAATCATGCTTGCTAAGGCATCCAAGTAAGAAGCGATGTTCCTATTAAATGCCAGCTAATTTTCTTTTACCACAGTCACAGCCACGTTCATCATTCTACTACTGAATCATTTGTTTGTTTGTTTGTTTGTATGGTGTTTTTACGTTGCATGGAACCAGTGGTTATCCAGCAACGGGACCAACAGCTTTACGTGACTTCCGCTACTGAATCATGGATGGAGTTGGGAGTAAAAGTCAACGCTGATAGCATCCTGAACTGTCATTAAAATCATAAACAACAACGTAATAATAATAATTACTCATCTTTATTCAGTAGCTGAATAAAGATTCACTTGGAACAAGCCCACCACAGGGGCCACTGACTTGAAATTCAAGCTTCCAAAGAATACGATGTTCATTAGGAAGAAGTAAGACGTAAAGGGGAAATATAATGATGACAATGACAAACATAAACTGCAGCAGCAAGTAATAAAAAAGCGAAATAACAAACCAACAAAAAAAAAAAAAAAAAAAAAAAAAAAAAAAAAAAGATGATAACGGCGCTGGAGAATAAATGGGCTTTAGTACAACAGTCATACCTCGGGACGGAAATGTATCTAATTTAATCTAGTCATAACTTTCGCATCCTACGCCCCCAAACGCCAGCACGCTCTCTCTCTCTCTCTCTCTCTCTCTCTCTCTCTCTCTCTCTCTGTAATAGACTATATTGGCGAACCAAACTGAAGTTATGTAGCATAAAAACAGGATTCTCTCTCTCTCCCTCTTTCTCTCTCTCTTTGTTATTAAGACTATAATGACAAACCAAACCAAAGTTATCAAGCATAAAAAAACGGGATACTCTCCTCTCTCTCTCTCTCTCTCTCTGTGCACACACACTTACATATACACGCTTAATTCTTACGTCAATAGTTTCCTTCTAAAACTCGTCAAGACGAAACTAACACTTTCTCATTTGAAAAACTCATCCACACATACACATACACACACACACACACACATACAAAACTTTCTCAACAACCGAACGGACAGGAAGGCCGCCTCTATCAAGGTCACGCGATAACCGTTTTAGTCGAAGGCATTGCGTCATGGCTGCTACTGCGCCTGCTGCTGCTGCTGGTGATGCTGGTGGTGGTGGTGGTGGTGGTGGAAGTTGGTGTTGCGTGGGCAGAAAGGGCGTGTGGTTAACTTCCATTTTCCTGTGGGGGTGACTGGCTTCCTTTTTCTGACACACAACCCCACATACTACACTAGTTCCACTCAAAAGTCTGGTTGCAGAAACCAATTCGAACTCAAACACGACGTGTGTGTGTGTGTGTGTGTGTGTGTGTGTGTGTGTGTGTGTGTGTGTGTGTGAGAGAGAGAGAGAGAGAGAGAGAGAGAGAGAGAGAGAGAGAGAGAGAGAGAGAGAGAGAGATGCTGGTGCCTTTATATTACCATGGTGATGATGATCATTTTCATGTGCCAATACTTTCATTGATTTCGTGATACATGACTTGAATATGCTTCGGTACACTTGCACGTGTACCTTTTTTTTCTTGTTTTTTTACTTTCCTAATTACACTAATAAAGGTTGAAGGGTTCGATTCCTGGGTGAGGCAAAGAGTGACTGGAGCCCGTTAAATTTGAGTGCCTTTATGCCTTCCTTAATCTGCTTAGTTAATTAGGTACCGCTGATACAATGGAGAAAGGCACGGACCTGGCAATCTCATCCTAAAATACCTGCTTATAATCAGTTATACATCATACATACATATATACATATATATATATATATATATATATATATATATATATATATATCATATATTATATAATATGCTTATTATGTACATACATACATACTTCACGCAGCCGCACATTAATTCATTATACAGCGGTGGTATTATTATATATTCAGCCATTTAAAACTGTAATGACTCCAGCAAGTTTAACAAAGATCAATATTTCCCTGCCTCTCTTATCTCAGAAAGAATCTCTTATCGAAGTTTACACGATAAAAGGCCCGAAATCTTCTAAAGTGCTACAGCACAGTAAACCAAATAAATATATGCATGACAGATGAATAACGCAAAAGCAATAAAGATCTAACCCGCCTCGAACGAAGGTGGTGTTCGAGTGAGCATAACAATTTCTATTATTCAAAACTACACTAAAATTAACGAGGCTTATAGCAAGAGCATATCAAACGTAAGACTACAATATGGTTGACCTAAATACGAATGTATGTATATAACATAGTAAATTAAAGTATGTAATATACTTAAAATAACTTAAAATAAAAAAAATGTGTAAAATCTAAGCTGGCTATGTATTTTTACAAGAAATATGATAATGCTCTCATCGGATAAAATTCTGAATGTAATTCTGTTAAAATTGTAAAATATTGTATATTTTCTCTAATGAAAGATAAAAAAAAACAAGAAATCCGACTAATACTGACAACCATTCCATGGTTAAATGTATGCGACGGAAAATACTGCGAAGCTATCAATATGCAAATGGGTTGCTTAAACCGTAAACACAATTCCGTTCGGCTGATAATTACATCGAATATCACAGCGCTCTTACAGCTATGAATACAAAATCGAAATTAATTGTCTGTCCATTAACGACCGGCAAATTCAGGCCATCAGTTCGCATCAATGGCGAACAAACAGGTTTTCTCGCTCCTCTAGAATATTCAAGTCAACTGCACTGAATCTGAAGGGTATTGTATATTACCATCAACGTCTTCACCGCCGTATGTTTTAGACGTGTCTCTCTCTTTCTCTCTCTCAGCAAGCATTACCACATAATACGAGCCCATGCACTTGTAAGTCTTACACAATGAATTATATATATACCCACACACAATGTGTACATTTTTATCCTATACATAAAGACATAATCACCATCATGCCACAACAGTAATGAGGCAATCAAATCATATATTGACATCATTCAAGAAAAAAAAAAAAAAAAAAAAAAAAAAAAAAAAAAAAAAAAAAGGTATTTCGTTCAAATACAATGGGAATCACGAGGCAAGTCCCACAATCCCTCTCCCGTGGGAAAGACTGTGATAACGAAAGCAATAAATTCTTAAAGTGCCATTTGAAACCGCTAATGACTTTGCGATAATTCAAAGAGAAAGTTCTATTGCCAAGCGAAAGGTGTATAGATTCACGGGGTGCTCCAAGAGCAAGAGCCCGAGTGGTATAAGGCCAAGTCAATGAAAAACAAGTCTGTCACTTATCACCACCAACGGCTTAACTATTGCAAAGGATTCCCCCTACCTTTATGCAACACTGAAGGCAACAGCAGCAGCCTTGCTTTCTGTCTTATACTTCTGAATCTGTTCGCTATAGGCTGTGTCCTCTCTTAGCTGTTAAAACTTCATTAATTTGGTTTTTGCTCCAACTAATATTCCCGACCCCTACCTCCTAACAGAAGAGTTCAAAGTTTGATTAGATACAATCTTGACAAGCCCTCGCATCACAGCAACGGGCTAGCATCAAAATAACACGGATAATGCATGGTTCAAATTTCATCACAATAGCAAGAAACTTGAAAACCCAACAACTACAGAGAAACTTCAACATCCAAGAACCTGTTAAAACCTTGTGCTGTCTTGTAAACACACATCTTCAGATAGGTAACACCATTAGGTGGCTTACATCGGTTGCTAACTGGATAACGAACTCTCTACTTTGACTGGGAATTCAAAAGTTGGAGGGGGAGGGAGAAGAAGATTTCATGACGGGCCGCAAGAAACACAGTACTATCAAACAAGTCTAAAATCTGACGACTCACCTTTCATCAGGAGAGACCATTCTCAAATTAGGATGTTTTAAAAATAAACTAGTCTCAGTTTAGAGGACCAAGTGGATTAAGTTTTATCAAGATACAATCTTCTTAAATTTGACGACATAACGTATTGATACCAGGACAGAACAGTCAAATCAAATAAAGAATTTTTTATGCGATATCATTCCCTATCCGGAAGACACCTTTCATCATATTCAGTATAGGTAATTCGAAACCCACACCTGAAAACAAACAGGTTCAGAAAGCAGGTCAGTTTATCAAGACTACTACCAAACCTACCCAAGGAAAGAGAAAGGAAAGATTAACTAGACTTAACTGCAGGCCAAATGCAATTACGAGACAGGATGCGTAATCCACGAACTGAAAGTGATGAACTGTGATTGGCGGGGGGCGGGGGGCGGGGTGGGGGGGGGGGGGGGGCGGGGGGGGGGGGGGGGGGGGCATTACCAACAGAAATCAGAGAGCAAATCGTCCAGAGAGAACCTGAATTCAAAATGTAAAAGGCGGCTAATCTTTTAGCTTACAGGAGAAGAGAGGACTTCAAACGATGCCGAAAAGTGGTCAACGGTCTTCCAGAGGATTTGGCGGAAACCGGAAAAAAAATAAAAATAATAAATCCATGAAAGGGCGTTTAGCTAAACCTTGTTGAAGTATTTTAACAGTCATTTTTGTCTCTGACGAATATGCTCAGTTTCTAGCGAACAACAAAAGCATACAAACACTTCGCCTGCACATGTACGTGAGCAAAGTCTTCGACTGTGCAGTAAAAAAAAAAAAAAAAAAACAAAAAAAAAAAAAAAAAAAAAAAAAAAAAAAAAAAAAAAAAAAAAAAAAAAAACTCGTGTTGTCTGCAGTAAAAAAATATAAAATGAAAAATTTTATCAAAAAATTATGTTATGTCTCCAGCGTTTTCAACATTTCCATGAATGGTGCAGTAAGCTAAATCATGAAAATGATTAGAGATGTGGGTGGAATGTTACGGAAAAAGAAAATATAATCATGAACAGAGCGTGGTGTCATGGTTAAAAGTATTTATTATTGACGGCAAATGAGAAGGCAGAGGGAGGCTATGTAAAGAATTTGAAGATTAAGCTGAGTAAGTCTGAAAACGTTGGCGAAAGCACGGTTTACAAGATAAGACGGGGGAATGGAGTCATGCATGTTAGCATGGCATGTGGAAAAATGAAATTGTCCGATTCGTACATGCATTTGAAGGTTAATGTATACGTTATGTGATACGGTGGAGCAGAGTGAATTAAGTTAGAACTTCTAAAAGTACTGTCAAGTCTAAACTCTTCTTATGGAAGTGGCGTGAGGCTCAAGTATCGGGACAGAAATCAAAGGAAAATGAGCTGTTTAAGTAGTATTCCCGTGAAAAAATGGATTGCTTTTAAAAATAGGAAGGTTCGGTAAGACATTGTAAAACATGGTGTCCATAGTTTTTTTTTTCTTAATGCATGAGGTCTAAGTATTTATGGTATTAGAATTTTTTAAGTGATCATATACTATATATATATATATATATATATATTATATATATAGATATATATATATATATGTGTGTGTGTGTGTGTGTGTGTATTATATATATATATATATATATATATTTTGCAAAAACAGGAAGGTTCGGGAAGACACTAGAAATAGAGAATGTATCTTATATCATACATACATACATACATACATACATACATATATATATACCATACATACAAAATCATATAATATAGTATAATTTACCTATATATATAATACATATAGATATATATATATATATATATATATACATAAATGAGGTCCTGGTAATTTACTGTATTAATGCAAAGAGCAATTTTGCTAGTGATCATATACACTAACGCATATAATATATATATATATATATTATATATAATATATATATATATATATAAACCAACAAAACAAGAATGGTACCCAAGTTGGGCACCCCCACCGGATAACAACTTAGCTCTTCCGGAACTGTGAACAGTCTCGTCGGAACAAAAAAAAAAAAAAGTTGACCAACGCACCAGTTCCAAGGAGTGGCATTACACTTTTTCAGTCACGTTCTCCCTCCGAGCCATTACTTAAGCGAAGCCTGAAGAAAGACACTATGAAACTCCGATTGCACGAGACGTGCGCGTCATCTTCAACCAGAGAGAGAGAGAGAGAGAGAGAGAGGTCTCACAGACAATCATCTGGCACGTGCTATTCTTACACTAAAACCGTTAAGTCTATTTAAAAATGATAGCATCTTGATGCCAGTGAAAAATATTGTAACCGAATCACAAATTGAATTCTTTTCTGCTAAACCTGAGGTCTATGCATGTATGCGAGCTAGTATGTGCATATACATATAAACTTAAACAAAATGAGAGGGAAGTCCAAGAATACTTTGAATGAAAAAGCAATACAAACTATAATAAACACCACCACAACGAAGTAAGGCAGGACCCGACTGACTAGTTTCTGGAACTGAATAATACCAGATATAGGGAGAAAATATCGTCAATCAGTTACTATGTATGCAAAGTTGAACTCTGTCAGAGTCTATGACGTTAAACCTCTTATAATTTTTAAAGCGTTTTTCTCCAATAAAATTGTTAGATCCACCCTAGTCTCAGACAAATATACATGCTATCAGCGGTCACAAATTTCTCTCACATTCATAAACCAATCAGTCTCTCTCTCTCTCTCTCTCTCTCTCTCTCTCTCTCTCTCTCTCTCTCTCGTACTAGCCAAAAGTAGCGACCACAACCACCGAGACCTCGGAGGAATGAGCAGCGCTTTGGTGAAACTCCATCAAATGGATTTTACATTCACATTCCGGACTTACGCAAGGTTTCACCCCATATCCTTCAACTACACACCATCACGGACACCGCATACCTGCGCTGCTTACTTTTTATTATTATTGTTACCGTTTTCCCTCACTGCGACTAGGTAAGGTTATGTCTTGTATTAAGCTAAGTCTGGAGGGAAGAATAGGTTACGGCAACCGTATGTTAGCCTAAGTCAAGAGAGTTGCGTGACGGCACCTGAAATGGAGATTGGCTAAATATGCCTATGTCGTTGTCTAGGTCAAGATATGAAGGTTATGCCGAACTCTCTGCCTCAGGTTAGGATAAACTGGGTTAGATTAAGGTATTCGTTTAAGTCGAAATGCGTATGAATGGTAGGCCTCAACGTTTTAGTTTCACCACAAGTAGGCCTAGTATAAGCTAGGTATAGATATAGTCTGTTTAGCCGAGAGATTTTAGCTGAGAGATTAAGGTTGGGAAATAGCCTTAACGTGTGTTAAAACCTAATGAAGATTACTAATATGCCCTCATCCACCTAGTCTAAAGGTTATTACCTCAATACGTACCACTTTCTTTGCAAGAAAAGAACAAAACTGTGTATCCACAAGACTAATTCAGAAACGCACTCAATATTCCTTACGTTGCTTAGGTAAAATTATAAGTAACCCAGTCGATAATTTAGAAATTACAATTCTGCGTTCCCTATTCCAATGACGAGAATTTTAAAAATGTTTCGCAAGGATAATTTTGAGAACTACAATCACGTACACCATATGACAATTTAGCATTCCTACAAATTTACCATACGATAATTATTCTTCGCAAGACATCTGACATAAATGCTTGTATCAAACTGGAAGTAGTCCGTGAGCCAGCATATTATATATGTCATTACATAAATCCGGGTTCAAAAGCGCACACAATCAAGCATTATCGGTTCGATGAACGTTAACATTTTACCGTCTAACTCATATCAACAGACTTTCACGAACGTGACAGTATTCCAAACAGCTTGTTAACATCCATTTGCCCAACATGAAAAAGACATAAGAAATTCGTGTGAGAGAGTTCTACGGTTCTACCAAGACTGGTGTACGCGCGTGCGCGCATAATTACGACGATGGTTTACAACAAAGGCTTAACGAAAATCACACCAGCCAATTATTGAGACGGTGTCTGTGTAGTGGCGTCAGTGGTGAGAAGAGACGCCATGCAGAGCTCGCTTTGATAGACTCCCCACACATCTTGTTGCCAAGTTACTTAGCCAGTGAATTCTCTCTCTCTCTCTCTCTCTCTCTCTCTCTCTCTCTCTCTCTCTCTCTCTCTCTCTCTACCACCCACCACCACACCACTGTTACGCAACGCAGTTTGCTTACTCAAGATTACTCAGCGCCTAAAACCGAGTCTCCCTCCAACCTTTCTAATTCATATGCTAACAATTTGCTCTTTTTGTCCGGTTTCACGTGACGACAGGGTACTACAGTAGTCTCACGTTCAGTCTCAAGGAGAGGAACAAACGACACGTGTGCGTTTTATTCTTTATATATATATATAAAGTACTGGTAATCTTCTCAGGCGCGAAGATATGGTAATTCAGTTGTATTCCACCATAGGAAAATGAAAATGGTATGTCTCAGAAAATGCCCAACAGTTTCGTCCTCCAATGGATCACTTCTTGGGGCGTTTATTAAAGAAAAAGATAAAGTTTACAGCGTATGTAGACAAGAAAGGCCTACAAATTTTAAACATATATTTTTTAAACATATTATATATGTGTGTGTGTGCACTTCTATGCGCTAACTCGAGCATAGGTTTCTAGAGGAGAAATTACCAGACGATCAGCTCAACTCAAACGAGAGAGAGAGGAATAATTACCTCATCGAGTCCCTTCTAAATGTGGCTTTAAAACACTACTGTATAAATTGCAATTATTGACAGCAATGATGTTGAATACAAGGCGTCAGATCGAGTTTTAGAATTATGCCACACATTTGTTGTTGACATGACCGGTGGCAGTGCAGCTTGGCTCATCCGGTAGGATATTCAGGAATTCGTCTACAACTTACGCTTGAATGTGTGCACAGATAAGTCGAGGTACGGCGAGATAAACTATTTCAACGGTTGAGAAGTTAGTACAAATGACAACGCACGAGCAGTCTCGGCTGGGTTTAAGAACATATTATGAAGCCACATGGTACAGAGTAGGGTGAGGTTAAGAACATATGAAGCCACATGGTACAGAGTAGGGTGTTTAAGAACATATTATGAAGCCACATGGTACAGAGTAAGGTGAGGTTAAGAACATATGAAGCCACATGGTATAGAGTAGGGTGAGGTTACGACCATATGAAGCCACATGGTACAGAGCAGGGACTAGGGTGAGGTAAAGAACTATGAAGCCACATGGTACAGAGTAGGGTGAGGTTACGACCATATAAGGCTATATGGTACAGAGTAGGGACTAGGGTGAGGTTAAGAACTATGAAGCCACATGGTACAGAGTAGGGTGAGGTTACGACCATATGAAGCCACATGGTACAGAGCAGGGACTAGGGTGAGGTTAAGAACTATGAAGCCACATGGTACAGAGTAGGGTGAGGTTAAGAACATATAAGGCCATATGGTACAGAGTAGGCAGCGGTCGCCAACCATTGGTCCGTAAACAAATTTTGATGGTCCGCAGGAAAATTGGGACATTATTTCAAATATTATGTTGTCTTCATCCTCTTCAGGCAACCCTGATACAAGTAGCACAGAAGACAGAGAGCGGCCAGTGTTGCCAATTTAGCATTTTTAAAGCTAGGTTTAGCATTTTAGGGCGATTTTGCATTAAAAATTTGGATCAGGCATTTAGCAGAAAAAAACTGCATTATTAATTACAATAAATCAAACATTCTGAATATGAATATATCCTAATGTGACGTTTACAAAACGCATATCAAATAAAACTAAACATGTTATGTTTGCTTCATAACCATATCGAACAAGTATTGTATTCCTGTATTCCTACTGCTCCAAAGCACAAAATGTTTCAAAATGTTTGGGTTTGAGTCTTTGAGAATGGCACACCTACCGTCCCTGCTTTAGTAAGAGCCAGACAACAGTGAACAAGCTATCACACTAAAATGTGCAATACTTAAACTTCAAATTTTCTTTTGTAACAATTCAACTAAACTTTGTTATATTTAATTGGTTCACCTCATTTAATAAAATAAAAGTTCTCTGATTATTATTATTATAATTATTATTATTATCATTATTATTATTATTATATAACAAATGTATTAAAAAAAATTCTCCAAAAATTCATATTAGTGGTCCGCCAAATTTCAAATTGTACATTTAGTGGTCCATGAAGTTCGACAGGTTGGTGACCACTGGACTAGGGTGAGGTTAAGAACATAGTACGAAGCCAGTTCTCGTGTGGTGGTAGAAGTGAAGGGCAATGGTTTCTGGATATTTAATCGCTGTTATGGTAGATCAGGAACCAAATCCTCTTCTGATTTTGCAGATGTATGAGTCTTTTGGGGTTTATCTACACGGCGGATACTAAATTATTTCAAGCCAATTAACCTTCTTTACTTTTTACAGAAAATGCGTACTACGTCCTCCAGCACATCAAACTGGTCATAATTAGTTAGGCGTGGGGTTCGTACTGAGTAGAGAGACGAGAGAGAGAGAGAGAGAGAGAGAGAGCGAGCGTGTACTCCAACTAAATGTAATTAACACCTGAAGAGCAGCACAGCGGCAATTCTCCCTCTTATATATAGGTATATATATATATATATAGATATTATAAATATAAAAGTTATATAATTATATATATATATATATGTATATAAATAAATATATATATATAGATACATATATATATATATATATATATATATATATATATATATATTACATATATTATACTTTAACTTCAAGACCAATTACCTTGCACTCTCCCAGCGTATATATAAAAATAGTATAATACCCACCATAACTACACCTCATGCATGACAATACGCTCCTTCCCAAGCAAGCACTCGTCATTTCGAAATCCTTTTTCCCCAACCTGTCCACATCCTTCATTTAGGATAGAGGACACCTCCCTTAGAAAGTACTACGCCTATCAATTTTTTCTGGCTTACTTGGAACACCATAAGCTCCACTGACTTCAATATGTTCTGCTCTCTATTGCATTTATTTGGTATATATAATCACTAAGTTGTCCACGTCATTTCCGTCCAATTCCAAAGATCAATATTTCAAAATATACTTCATTATTAAAACCAGCCACTTAACCGCTCAATTTAACGAGAGAGAGAGAGAGAGAGAGATTGCAAACGTGGTTTGGCAACGATTGTCTTGTCGGAAACTTATTCGCAAAATTATGATGGCATACTTCTTTACGTGGGACACCAGCTGCTATCCATGACAGTTGACTTAGGATCAGGTGCTTAATTCACGGATTAGGACAATGTTGGCATATACACTTAAGACTTTTTTGTGAACTCATGTACTACAGTTCAAGGTTCAAACTACAGTTTTTTAGTTGGACTTATTACTTGACCTGAGAGAGAGAGAGAGAGAGAGAGAGAGAGAGAGAGAGAGAGAGAGAGAGAGAGAGTTAATTACGCGACAAATTGTTTATTCGAATTGTATGCAAAAACAAAAACAGGTATATACTTAATCGTATTGAACAAAATTAGGATACGTAGCCAATTATATTTTTTAGTACAAGAATAAAAATACTTTGAGAAAGTACACAAATCTCTCTCTCTCTCTCTCTCTCTCTCTAAATGAGTCAAATCAGGACAAACTCCAAAAAACAAGGAAGAGAGTTTACCAAAATCACTGGCTCAACAATTTTGCGTGAACGACCCTAACGGCCTATGTAATACATAGGCTTAACCAGAAAATTCTACGATGACGTCAGACCTATTCACATTAGGAGTACGCCTCACAAGACAAATGGCAGCTGGGAAAGACTGCATTCCCTTTAAATTTGTTTATTCAGTTCTCATTTTCTATAGCTTCCGTTTTCTGTTCCCAAATACATACGCCTCGATAATACGTTCACCACCTCTATCGTGCTACAGTGTCGGGTTGGACCGTTGGACGATGAGTTCAGAGGTCCACACCAATAAAATATTCGTGCAAACATGGCAAGACTTTTAAAGCGCACAGATTCGTCTTACATAAAACTTGCTGTTAGACAATCCTCGACACAGTATAATAAACAATAAAAGTCCTTCCAGGATTTTTTTTTTTAAGACTGGCAGATGTTCGAATAGGTTACCTTCAAGTTGCGCTGAAATGATTTTAGAACGGCCACAAACCCACACTTTTACTACACACTTTTACAATCAGACTTTCCATTTTCAGCACATCATTCAAACACTTATGACAACGTTCTTCCGGTTTGTAAATCACAGTACACTCGCATGCTCTGATAACATTCGGCACATGCCATCATTTCCATTTTTTGTTTTTTAGTTTCCGGTAATATGCAATATTACTAATATTTACTATTTAAATAATCTTTCTTTGAAGTTACTTGACGGCTGCCATAAAAGTAAACTAATATTACAAATTGAAGGCACTTCTTCTTACTGTCTTTCTTTCGATGTTCAATACCACAAAGTTTTCTAGAAGCTTTCACTGCGACCCAAAATGCATCTTTATTGAGAACGCTGACTCTCTCACATAGGCCTACTGGTTTGGTCCTGCTATGAATAATAGGCGACCTTTAAGCAACAATAACATACACGCAACAATATTGTTCATAATATGACCTACCACTCACGATACCTTATGCATTCAATACTTATACTCGTTCAGCAAACACGAAACACTTGCTATTTAAGATATTTAACATTGGCATTTTTTTCCTCTGGTCTGTCTCACACCACCGAAGGTGCTCTGTGAGACCATAGGCACCTTGCAAACAATTTGCCATTTATACAGCGTGCTTCGAATTGATCATCATATCCAATCTGTCAGTCAAAGCACTCAAGAGAATAAGTAAATCTTCAATTCTTTATGTGCGTGTTCCTAGCTACCTAATGCACAGTAGTCTTACAATACACGCAAAAAATTCACTCAAGTGATTAAATTAAATAGTCTACACGGCGACCATAAAGTCCCAGTACCATTCTGAGCGATAAATACTTGTAATGGCACTGAGACTTTATGACACCTTGTATATGACATACATCAAAGTGAAACGCTGTGACAAAGTTACTTTCCGACATCAGCTCAGTTTTCTGCGTTTATAGAGACGACAGGTTTAAATCAAACCTTAGGCTATACGTACGAGAGAGAGAGAGAGAGAGAGAGAGAGAGAGAGAGAGAGAGAGAGAGAGCTTCCCTACTAAGTCGTTCTTACGTAGCTTAACCCCGGCAATAACGTGGGGATCAGCGGGGAATTCCCATGACGGCGATATGTTTAGACTCACCTCGCCCATTTGTTAAGTTAATGTTGGGGCATTTAACGCAGCTTTCGGTGCCCGGCGAACGCTACAACCCAAACGGGCGTATTAAGAGATTAAACCTTATTTTTCCGTATTTACTTACAAAGAAAACGGTGTTTCATTCACCCGAATGCGATGGTTTATACTTATTTTCCCAGTTTCCATAAATTTATCAAACGAACGATGTTAATTTTTTATTTATCTTTAGCAGACTGTAAATATGCGCTCATCGTGACTAGCGGACAGGAAAATACAATAGAATATAGAATTTGGACTAGAGGTCAAGCGCTGTGACCCAAGAGGTCATCCGGCGCTAAAACGGAAATTGACAGTAGAAAGGTTTGAAAGATGTAACGAGGAAAACCTCAAAGCAGTTGCACTATGAATCAATTGTTAGGAGAGGGTGGGAAAAGTAAGATGGAGGAAAGGTAATATGAACAGACGTGCAGTAAAAGGAATAAAATGAGTAATGCCTACAGTGCAACGCATGAGGTGCACTGAAGGCAATAGCCCCCAACATGGCTGATTAGCGAAATGTTCAGCACTCACCTCTGTTTAGTGATATTGGCTGAGGATATTTAAATATAGCAGGTTGCAAAAAGGCTATACAGCTAATAAGCGGTATGGTCTTGGCCTGCCACCTCTCACTGGCAGCGAGTTCGATTCTCGGGCATTCCATTGAGGTGTGAGAGATGCGTATTTCTGGTGATAGAAGTTCACTCTCGACGTGGTTCGGAAGTCACGTAAAGCCGTTGGTCCCGTTGGTGAATAACCACTGGTTCCACCCAACGTCAAAACACCTTACAAACAAAGAAACCTAATCAACACGTGGAATTTCCGAACGACAAATGGCCAAAATAACCCCACTGCTTTGCTTGACAGCATAAAATTCGTAAAACCAGATCTTTCAACCTTACATCATTTCATGGCCCCGTGAATGTGCTACAATGGGGAGTGTGACAGCTACTACATGTCTGACACGTCTCATCACGGATAAAACTTCACTTATTTATTTTTTAATAATATTATTATTGAGATTTACTTTTTTCACTTTTCGTATTTCACTCTCCGGACCTGACTTTTGTAATTCAATTATATCCAGTCTGTTTCTAGCTGTTATCACTTTTCATATGTCTACTATTATTCTCAATATTACTACTGCCATTAACATTATTACAATTAACAATTTTTGCCCATAATCATATTATCTCGTCTATCTACGTAGCCTGTGTGTTGTTCTTTTGCCTCAAAATTGTATATCCCTGAGCCGAAATAAAGATTATTATCATCATTATATTATTAAGTAAAATAAAGTACCTTCACATACTAGGTAGTGACATCACCGAAGGTAGGCCTAGTCAGACCCACGGTCTAGGCTAGGCCATGGTTAGAACCAGCCAGGGAGTGACGTCACGTCCACGTTGCCATCATCTTACCGCTGTTCGACATAAAAACAGATCTCAGTTTTGGGCGCAACAACAAATGGGACTTTGACACTGCTTCATAAGGATGCGTTTCCTTTCAGCCAGATTGTGATTACAGCTACGGTTGTTCTTGTTTGTTCCAAGAAAGTCTACAAGGCGCTACTGTTGACGAACTGGGCAGGGGCAGGTTTTAAACTATGGCGAGACAGTTCGGACTATTTCCAATATAAATAAACAGATAACCGTTTATACTAACGCACACACACATCTATCTGTGTATATATGCTTATAATCACGCTTACACGTGAGATAATATATATATATATTATATAATGTAATATTAATATATACATATAGTATGATAGAGAGAGAGAAACTTTTTATCTTATGATATTTAGTATTATAATTCATCTCATAACACTATACGTATAAACGAAGATTCGTGTCGACTAAGTTGTTAAAAGTTCACAATTAACAAATGAAATTACTGTTTAGGTTTCAAGTATACGTAATTACAAGTTTATGATGAAACTTAAACCTTTTGTTCACCAACCACGACATCAACAGAATTATAAACTAATTCTGGTTAAAAAATACTCACACATTAATCTTTCCTGTAAAGTGTCCCCCAAGGTTTTTAACACGCCGGCATGTTTAGTACAATCCCGTTGGGAATTACCGTTAAAACATGAGCAAAAAGACAGTCAATATCATAAATTTAAAGACATCAAGAAGACTTTATTACTGGCCACCATAAATTAATGTGACTTTTTTTTCTGGGAGCTTTTCTCCTAGCCACAATTGTGACTTTTTCCCTTTGCACCCGGACCTTTTTCCCTGTGACCTTTTTTCCCTGCGACTTTTTTTCTGTGACCCTTTTTTTCGTGACTTTTCCCTGCGGCTTTTTTCCTCTGACTTTTTTCCCTGCAACTTTTTTCCTGTGACTTTCTTCCTGCGACTTTTTTCCTGTGACTTTCTTCCTGTGACTTTTCACAGTGACTTTTTTTCCTGCAACTTTATCCCTGCGACTTTTTTCCCTGCAACTTTTTCCCTGCGACTTTTTTCCTGTGAATTTTCCCTGCGATTTTTTCTTGTGACTTTTTCCCTGCGACTTTTTTCCTGTGACTTTTCCCTGCGATTTTTTCTTGTGACTTTTTCCCTGCGACTTTTTCCCTGCAACCTTTTCCCTGTGATTTTTTTCTGCGACTTTTTTCCCTGCAACTTTTTTCCCTGTGACTTTTTCCCTGCGAACTTTTTTCTTTTTCCTGTACCTTTGTTTTTCCTGTGACCTTTTTGTTTTTCCCGCGACTTTTTCCTGAAAGACCTTTTCCCTGCGACTTTGTTTTTCCTGGACTTTTTTCCCTGCGACTTTTTTTCCCTGCGATTTTTCCTGCGACTTTTTTTTTCCTGTGACTTTTTTCCTGGACTTTTTTCCTGGATTTTTCCTGCGGATTTTTTCCCTGGACTTTTTTCCTCGAGATTTTTTCCTGCGACTTTTTCCCTGCGACTTTTTTCCTGAGACTTTTTCCCTGCGACTTTTTCCCTGCGACTTTTTTCCTGCGACTTTTTCCCTGCGACTTTTTTCCTGCGACTTTTTTCCTGTGACTTTTTCCCTTTTTGCCCGGGTGGGGCGGGGGAGGCTTTTTCATGCGAATTTTTTCCTGCGACTATCTTCTTGAGACATTTTTCCCCTGCGATTTTTCCCTCGCACTTTTTTGCGACCCTTTTTTTCCTGGAACTTTTTTCTGCGCATTTTTTCCCTGCGACTTTTTCCTGTGACTTTTTTCCTGTGACTTTTCCCTGCCAATTTTTTCCTGCCACTGTGGCGCTCGAGTTCCTCTCATAAAATAGATAAATAAAAAAGTAAAATAAAACTTCTCACTTACAACACAGGTTAGCTTAGGCCCAAGTCTCATTGAAATAATAGCACTATCAGGTCAAAGGTCAACACGTGTGCAGGATGCATCAATGTTCCGAAAGCCTACAGAAATCACTGATAGATCCGGCCTATACACTGAACTATACGTAGGATAAAACGAGTCACAAAACAATGAGACTTATTTGCAAAAAGTTCCGTTCGCTCATCGAAGGTCTGCAAGCGTTGGCAACACCTGACACTGCTATGCAATCAGAGCGACCACTTGCCAATACTATATATATATATATATATATATATATATATATAATATATATATATATATACACACACACACATATATATAATAATATATTATATTATATATAATATATATTATATATCATTCAACAATGAATAAAAATAACTGATAACTTCTGACAGTTTTGCTTCTAAATCCCACAAGAAAACGCTTAGCTGGCAGTACTCTGGGAAAACAACTGTTAAGAAATACATGGGGAATCAACTCACGCATCACTCGACTCATTAATTAATAACATGGTTGGATTTTTTTTTATTCTGATGAGAAAGAAAACACTTGCATAAGAAAAAAAACTCAAAGAGTCAACGCTATAGCTCTTCATTTTACCAACATCTGACAAAGAAATGTATATAATCTATCCGTAAATGTTCTCGAAGGGAAAAACTAATCAGTTATAAAACAAGGAATCAGAGACTTAAATATTTTAAGGGAAAAACTAATCAGTTATAAAACAAGGAATCAGAGACTTAAATATTTTAATGTTAAAAATACTTGATTTTTCAGTTTAACAGCTGGAGCATAACACACACTACTATATCATCACCGTTGATGGAGGAACTGGAGAGACCATTAGGTCTAATTAGTTCATAGAAGAATGTTTGTTTTACAAGTCCTTTAATTTATTCATACAAATAAAAGCAGCTGTTATCATTTATTTAAACGATGTCAGATTTTGTTCTAAAAGGAAGCAAAATCTCCAAGTGCAAAATTTCAAGGCAGAGATTTTTCTGATAAAAAATAAAAAAAAAAAAAAATCTACGAAACGAAGTAAAAAATAAAAGGCATAAAAATAAAATGTTCAAGCTCCAAGTAAAAAAATAAAACTTAAACATTAAACAACAAAGTCTACAAACCTCTTAATGCAGGATTAAAAACAATTGCCTACACTTGCAATCAGGATGACTTACTGGCTGATGAGAGTCTGATTAAGGCTTTGCATTAAGATAATACGATGGCATTTTCAAACTACAAATGGTCTTTCATTGAAAATAAATCTCAATGCCGCAGGAGCCTAATAATGCCGGAAAATCATCATCATATCATCATCATCATCATTATTATTATTATTATTATTATTATTATTATTATTATTATTATTATTATTATTATTTCAGTAGATGAAACCTATTCATACGGAACAATCACACAATTTACGAAAATGTGATAATAAACAAGATATACCATCCGTCGATGGCCTAAGCGAAAACTGCTATCATTAGGAAACAGAACCTTACCACCAAGAACAACCGCATTAATTGACATTTCACGATGAACCCTGGTGATTTAATAGAATACACTTGCTACATAAGCTTTATATAGATTTTTCGGTATGAAAATGAAAAGCGCCATTAATTAACATTTCACGATGAAACATGGTGATTTAATAGAATTATTCTTGCTTTATAAGCTTTATTTATTCGGTATGAAAATGAAAAGCTATAATATATTACATGCTCTCATGTGATTATTTTGATACCTGTGAGCATTACCCGAACTGTCAATGCCTGATAACAAAGTACTGATTTGCATGTCCATTAAACTAGTTTATATTGAAGAAGTGTGTTCAGGATAAATCTCTTCATTAAAGGGATTTTCTTCACTTTCGATGGAGTACTGTTCCTTCTACTAACTATTAAACTGTAAAATAACTGACCGTTGAAAATTTATCATAATGAACAGTTCTGGCGAGGAAACTCACTCTTTGGGACCAAAAACGTTCCGTAAGATAAGTCTATAATAGGCCAGTGTTTACACTAGTAAATGCTTCAGGAACAGACTTTCACTCCAGAGATTTGATATGGAAACCAGATAATGCAAAAGTCAGTAGACGTAAAGAAACTGTTGATGAAACACCATTAAAAGGAAAGAAGGTCTACGACCCTCTTGGTGCAAAAACACTTTCTCATGAATCTTGGTTACAGGATTACAACAACAAAAACACTATTGTGATGATTTATGAATTATGCATTAACAGATAGCTTAAACATGACCTCTCATCAAAAATAAACTGAATATCACAACACAGGTTTGTAATGGCAAAATTGCAGCATTGCAATAGCAGCAATATCGGGTCAAAGGTCTACACGGTGAATAGGTAACGTCCCAAGACCTGCAAAGGTTACTGATAAGACTTAAAACTAGCATGAAGACTTTTCAGGTGGCCTATCGTGTGAACATGTACAGCAACTCTCAAAACTACCTGGTTCGTTTTGAAGATGTTCCATTCACTCATCGAAGCTTTTGCAGGCGTTGACATCACTATACTCGGTTTTTTTCCATCTGTCCAGCCGCCTGTGGTGTTTATGTATGGTAACACTGCGTCCGGGGCTTTAGATAGGTCACATTCAGCTTACATTCAACAATAATAACAATATCCTATTTCGAATATTAACGGTGTAATTCGCATACAGTAAATTAGTAAAACGCTTTTCATTTGTAAATGTACACCCAGATATCCTTTTATTTACTTAAAACTTACACATAGTGTAACTATTTAAAGCCCGGGACGCAGTGTTACCATGCGAAAACACCACAGGCGGATGGACAGGTGGAAAAAAACTGAGTATAGACATTGTCATGTATGTCTTTTAACATTTTCCACTGCGATGCAACTGGTTATTTTGTTTCCAAATCACAACTGAACTGCTACTTCAGAATATGAAAAAAAGAAAGGAAAAAAAAAAGGATCTAGGTAATGAAAATGATTAGAGGATACACTCTGGGAATACATCAGTGTATAAACAGGACTGGAGTCAATCACGGGTCATACCTAATTTCTAGCATGATTGGAGTTTTATTTCAGTTTTGGCGAGGAAAAAAGTTAAGTCTATCTTAGTTTTTACCAGACCACTGAGCTGATTAACAGCTCTCCTATATAGGGCTGGCCCGAAGGATTATAGATATTTTTACGTGGCTAGGAACCAATTGGTCGCCTAGCAACGGGACCTACCGCTAGTTGTGGGATCCGAACCACACACACTCGAGAAATAAATTTCTATCACCGGAAATAAATTCCTCTGATTCCGCGTTGGCCGAGTCGGGATTCGAACTTCCGACCATCGGATTGGCAGCCGAGCGCGAAAACCACTCGTCCAGCGAGGAACTGGTTTGGTGAGGAACAAATCAGTTGTATGGAAGAGTATATAAAGGAGAAATTCTAAGTAAGTAAGTAAGTAAGTAAGTAAGTAAGTAAGTAAGTAAGTAAGTAAGTAGTAAGTAAGTTAGTTAGTAAGTAAGTATATATAGTTTGTCTTTTTACCACCATACGACCGAGAAAAATATATGCTCAATATGCCCATGATTTTCCTCTTAATAATAATAATAATAATAATAATAATAATAATAATAATAAAAACACCATGAACAGAGTCGAGGAGTGTGATCTAAATCCTTTGAATAACATTAGAAAAGCTCGATTTTCAGTCAAATTGCTCGAGCATAATGGTCTTCATTTAACTTTACTAGTAATGAAAAAGAGCTTTATTTCATCTACAGGATCTTAGGCGATTAGTATTCTGACACCTGGTAAGCATTACTCAAAATGTGGCAACGGTAACAGACCACTTAATAGCTCCAGTTTTTTAACATTAAACAGCGTGTATATAAACAGAATACCTACTTTGTATATCATAATCAAGCTACAGAAAATCTATGTATAACGAACGATCAAACTCTGAGGCGAGCGAATCTCTTGGGAACATCCCGAAATGCTTCGTACGAGAAATCGTATTACTGCGTTAGTGTGTGTAACAGGAAGATTTGTCAAAATTTTGAAAAATTAATCATTTAACGATTAAGATTCCTATTCCTTTTTTTATTCGTCACTCTGCACCGAATCCATATAGTAGTATCTAATTCATTTTGACAAAGGAATTGTAATATGATTATACCCCTTACAGGATATTTCATTATGTAATATATTTCATTATGTAATATCGAACAAGTTAAGTTTAGGTTTAGTTAACTTTTTTTTATTTATTATTATTATTATTTGTTGTTATTTTTATTCATATCTTTATTTTCATTTTTGTTATTCTAATTTTAAAAATATATAATTGATATTTTATATTTTTATTTTTATTATTATTAGTGCCTTTTCAACTTGGAACAATTTGCTAGGACTACTACACTTTATTCATTTATTATTTTCTTTTACGACTTCGTGAAGGTGAATATTACCTGATAACTACCGCATTCACGATTTCTCGTTATAAAATAGGAAAATAATCTTTTCGACAATTTCAATTTCCAACCAGCCCTTTTAAAAACCGCATCAGCAAAAACAGTTTCCCGTCGGTTTGCATGGCGTAGGAGAACAGTTTCAATTCGACTCCAAAAACCAGCTATACGCTTCAGATTAAAATGGATACCTGTGTATCTGCTATCAGCTAACCTCTCCACATCCAATAATACAATTAACGGTAATGTCTTCGCTAATATTACCAACGATAATGCCTTCGCTTAAGTACAAAAGTAATACCCTCCATTTCTTGTCTTGTCCTTGGAGGAAAATGAAAAGTCATAACCAGCTCAATCAAGACCTCAACATTCATTCGTTGTAATGTTCCATTACTTTCAAATGACTATTAGTGTCTGAGGGTAGAGGGGGAGGGAAGGGGAATGGGGATGTACTTCTGTAAGGGGGGGAAGGGGGGAGGACTGACTGCAGCAGCAGTTTAATAATTTCCCGTCAACTGAACTTCCTGTCTTCAGATACCTCTGTTACTTTCACTGCCTCTCTCAGGAGTGAAACATGGACTCGATCTGCAATTACGTCACCCAACCACTTTTTATTTCATTATCATTTTTCCTTTGTCAGGCCCGGTCGCACAATGCATCTGTTGCACAAGTTCCCTCTGCTTAACAGTGGATGCTAAAATCATATATATGCACTATATAACCACGTAATCCAAACCAACAACAAAAGCGGCTTTGGTTCGAAAGCGTGGGAGAGCGAGTCCCATGGAATGAGTCTAATATTATTACTAGTAATCTAGCACTGTATTGTACGTACGTGCTTACTTCCCATCTAGTTCTGAGGCTCTCTGGGAAGCGCTACCGGCAATTCAGGCAATCTAAATTACAATAACGATGACGTTTATCACGACTAGTCATTCTACAGTTACTTCGAATAAAAAAATATAGGCCTACTGCTGTAGTATGTGACCAAGACCGTTGGACGAACTGTTGTGGGAGAGCTGCTGGGAACATAGCCTGACAGAGGTACACAGAAGAAAAATGACAATCGTCTAGCTGTTACCAGGACATGACGGAATCGCAAAAGGCTAACTAACAAAACGAGACTAAAATTTTCGTCCTTGCGTCAGCATGTCCAACGCTGAAGTGATCACGACGAAGTAAATTTAAACTGTCCATACCGAATGTCGAGCGTCCTTGACAGAACCAAACACAAAAACACATTTGCACACTACATTAAAAGGAAGCAACAATCACACAATTATAAATCTACGCTGTGAGCAAGACAGAGATCAATAGAGTATTGTGCTCGAGTGTACGAGCAAGGGGTAGGGGTGGGGGGAGTTCGACTAGTAGTTCATGCAATTTCCGTGTATGTGGACGTTTACCCTATGGGGATTTAATCAATAAATCTTACTACTAGCGGGAACAATAAAGAAATTCTTGTGTGAGGCAGGTCCCTTTTACGCTTCCCAGCCAGTGAAGCTTACCGACTTACAAGATAGATAACCTACGTTAACCATCGATGCAGTTCACGATAATGCTCGGCATTTCTCGGCTAAGATAACTAAACGCCTTTCGAAACCTGTAGGCCTAAACTGAAAGATAAAACGGGGAGACCTTCCTTGATCTTTTACAGCAGGTTATAATGGGAGAATTCTTGGTGTATGGGTATCTAGATCACTCAAAAAGCCACGGAAATCTATTGGAGCTACAAAGAATCCTCCTCCTGTAAAGGAAATTAGTTGAATCTCTTGATTCCTCTACCCCAGAAGATTGAATGAAAACTATCGACTCTGCCAACGATTTTTTTATTCGTATTTTTTTTTTTTCAACTCGTGGCTCGCCTCCCATTAAAATTATTTGAACTAGACTCAGACATG
The DNA here is from genome assembly GCF_015104395.2 of Macrobrachium nipponense. Lineage (NCBI taxonomy): Eukaryota > Metazoa > Arthropoda > Malacostraca > Decapoda > Palaemonidae > Macrobrachium > Macrobrachium nipponense. Next base: position 75,539,853 of record NC_087209.1, read on the forward strand.
AGATCACTAGTTAAAACTAAGAACATACCTCCCGAATCCCCCTGATAAACAGTTGAATCATTCATTCTTTCTCCGTTGTAGCTGGCTGAAACTTCACTGATTACACCATGATAATTAGCTGGAAATCGATTTCTACCTCCATAAAAAATGGATGGAGCTCAATACCTGCCACCATGAAAACTAGCTAAGCCAATCTAAGTCAAGTCCAGATAAGCAAAACTACAATATATTTTCGCAAGTGAAGAGGATAGCGCTTGCTGCTTCAACTACAGGCAACAACAACGCTTTCGAAACGCTCGTTTACAAACTTCTCGTGAAAAACTGGAGGACAAGTGAATTATGTATATTAATAATTAATGGGTCAATTGCATTTCTGAATGTTATAATAACTGTGCACGTAACATACCTACTACAGTGTCTAAAGCTTCTAGAACTGTGATCACCTTACCATCATGATTTTGAATGTATCAGCTTAATACATTAAGAGTTTCCTTACTTGCACATGAGCAATTACACACACACACACACACTATCTATCTTCCTACCTGTCTATCTATATATCTATCTATATCTATATATATCGTTTGCCAACCTGTATCCAAAAATCTATTTTATGTAACTCAGGCAACTACAGCCTAAGGTTATAAAACACCATATTTAGTCTTGCCGTACCGCCCAAGGTCCAGCTCTCGCCAATAGGACTTTAGTTAGTGTGAAAATGACGGTACTACGTATACCTTATATGAACTTCGGGACAGTAGCTCATCTCAAATTAGTCATTTCTGACTGTATACCTACGTCACTCGTAAGTAAATACTGGTACATTAGGGGGTCGCAGTATCTGATAAATCTGATTACTAATAATGATAGCAATGTATTTCACATACCCTATATAAGTGAATGAAGGCCACCCTGTGGTAGGAGTGTATAAGAATACTACAACCGTAGGTCCTGCGTGTCGTAAAAGGCGACTAAAAGGACAACTGTTGCCTTGCAGTCTTAATTTTTTAGTAAAAGGCTAGGCCCACCACCAATAACTGTGGAAACTGCTGCCTTGCAGTCTTACTAGTAATAGGCCCACCACTAAAAATATGGAAACTGCTGCCTTACAGGTGGACTTTTTAGTCCAATGCGAAACCCACCGCCAATAACTGTGGTTGATGACCCCATGGGCATACGGTCGTAAAAACACCTTTGCCAAATAATAAACCATGCCTCATGTTGTAAGGAAAGGCGCATCAGGCAACCAACCCCTTAGTATTGGGATAATGGCGGGAAAGATGATATGAGTGAATGAGGTCCTCAATCCAAATTCAAACGACTGCTGTTACTTCAAAATATGTATTTTGCAAAAATGTCAATTTCTCTTCTGTACTTTTAATAGAAGGCTTATTTCGGCGACTGTTTCAGACAAGTAAATACTGATCATGATACTCGCGCGCATGATAACACGTACATGTACACATACCAATGAACACGATAACGTTCTAATGGTAAATTCGACAAACTGCAAACATAAATTCACTGGCCACAGGAGGAGCCTGCTGCTGTCCCTTAATAAACGAAATATGAACCACACGGGTGGTACGAAGGCCTACAAGAACTAGTTCTAATCCGACACATGTGACACACTAAGGTCGAGTTTCATGCAAAAAATAAAATGGAAAAACTGAAATGACGCGTTTTGTACGAGAGAGAGAGAGAGAGAGACTAAACAAATTTTCCTTTGCAGTGACAAACATTTTTCTAGATAACTATTACAAATAATAATATGGCTGTCCTATATTATACAAGATTATTTTCCTAGTTCGTTATTTTTCTAAACTAATCATATTCATAAGGAGCAAGCATTTAAATCCAAGAATTTGTTGATTTTAACCTAACACATCGTGCTAACATTACTAGTGGTAAAATAAAAAAAATCAAAGTACTACCAAGAAGTTTAACTTTTGCATTTTTTTTTTCTCCCTTCCCTTCAGCCAAGAACTGCACTGCTGCCCCACCTTCTAAATAACTCTGGTCTATAATACTCTCATCGGATAAAATTCTGAATGTAATTCTGTTAAAATTCGAACTCCTTTAGCTTTGACTCTAATCTTTGTAAGCCCACCCCTTTTTTTCATAGAACCTTACGATTCTTGAATTAAATTTGGACTATACTGATTAAAAAAAACACTAGATACATAGCATCTATTAACTTCGATAATAATAATCAATTTAAAAACATATATCAACGAAAACTATATATAAATCCACATTCCTAAATTACTCGCTTGTTCACTGAAGACCCATCTAAGAAGAAGTCCTTAGCTATATCCAGTTTTCTCAGTTCCTGGAGGAGTCCTCCACTTTAACAAGGAAGATAATCCTAACAATTATTTTTCAAGATCATTGCCCTCCACAATGTAATCACATAAGTGACAATCCAATGCATTCATTAATGACTATACACATACTTACACATATACATATGCACATATGTTTGTTCGTGCATACATTTTTTGGCCCTTGTGTGGAAACGCGATAAATTCCACACAAACAATAAACTTATTCTGGTCCATTCATGGCAGAAAAATCTGAAAACCTCCATTCTCAAAAAGGAACTCAAGGTAAATGTTAAGGCCGCATATAAAGTGACGGATTAAAAAAAAACTACCGCCTTAAAAATCTGTAACAACAGTTACAAGTCAAATCAATAACATAAAGGACAAACATTACAATATTTAGTCTAGTTTTCCCGCCAATAAAAATGACTCCTCAGGAAATACATCTCTTACTCATGTCTTTGTAAAATTCTAATTACCGATTGCTCTTGGGAAGGTTACTGGCGTCCACTTCTTATAAAAACACACTGAATTATAGTAACAAAACAAACGTTTCTCTCAGCCACAAACAAATCATACTTACGTTTATTACAATACCTGGAAAATGTCTTTACATATTCATACCATTAAGGATATATATATACATATATATACATATATAAACTTTCATTCTCTTCTACTAACAGCCTATTCTGAGCTCTCTCGCTTTCAGACTATTTTAGTACCTGCAGAAATACGTCAATCTCAGCCTATGGAAATGAAAACTAGTCAAGGTGAAACGATTTCTCACTGAGAGAACCTTGAGCCGGTTCATTTTCATAAAGTTCACCTTCACTACTTCCCATGCAACACCACATGATTAACACATCGTTGCATTTCGTCTTGTGTAGCAATTTCCTCAACATACAATTTAGGCCTAACCCAACTAACTTAAGCACAGACAATTCATCATTTTCATTACAACAATACTGGACAGAATTCTCTTCATGTGGTTCACTTACAGTTCCGTTCATGCGAACGTCTTAGGCCTACCTAGCTGGCTGGCTACGGCAGGCCTAGGAAAAAGTATGGCATAAACACAAAAACCCAATTCCAAATAGGGCTAATGAAATCCTACCTTATGTGACTAAGAATGTCAACCAACTGCCAACTGTTTAAATTATGAACATGAGGAGAGAGAGAGAGAGAGAGAGAGAGAGAGAGAGAGAGAGAGAGAGAGAGAGAGAGAGAGAGAGAGAGAGAGAGATGTTACTTGTCATGACATGTGCTCCACACAGCAAGAAAAAAAAATACTTCTGGATATATTTACCAATTCTGGATATAATCGACACGGAAAAATAATAAAAAATGGTAAAAAAATGCGTAAAATTAATATATAAAAACTAGAGCATGAGAAACTAACTAAGCCATCCGGTGAAATCTGGTATTAAGTAAGCTGCCCCTTAGTGCCTGGGGGTTGCAGAGGAGTCCCTCACTTATCCTTTTGGCCCCTGAGAGAGAGAGAGAGAGAGAGAGAGAGAGAGAGAGAGAGAGAGAGAGAGAGATTCATTTCAATACTAAGCCTACAACGACAAACAGACATTTGTCAATAGTAGACGACGCAGCAGTTAAGGACATAACGTGATTGCTATCAGTCGTGTGCATACACAATTCTCGAATGTGAAGAAATATATACTATAGTAATGATAATGGTAATGTCGTGAACACTAACATGATCTGCCCATTAGGCCAACAACACTGAGCACTAGCTACTTAAGAGAGCATTTTGCTGTAAAATGGCGAACAACTGCCACGCTAAATTCATTATCATAAGCAGCCTACTAAACGATCCTTAATGTATCTGCAATTGAAAGCAATCGTAAACAACACTGCCGTAGTAGTCTAAAAGAGACATGACACGATCACACGCAATCAAAAAAAGATCGTGAAGCATCAAACTGTAATTTCCTTACCTTCTTTCAGACTAATGGCGAGGACGTATTGTAAAAAAATGACATAAGTCTGCAAATCCGTATTGCAGTGGCTGCTGTCAAAACTCCCCTCGCGCTGGCTTGGCCGTTCTGTACAAATCCTCTTTATTAACGCCGTTTGCCATACACGAGCAGGAAAACACCCGAAAATAGACAAGGTATATATCCCACTGTCATACGAATCCCTTCGGGCTAGTCTGTGTGCTATCCATTTTCAATGCAGTATGCATACATATTCAAGTACCAGGTCCACACTGAATTACATACACAGACACACGCACACCACCGGGCTTCGAAGACAGAATATATACCCGACGATGAAGGCCTCTCTCTCTCTCCTTCTGTATCTCTCTTTCGTTATTTATTGATCCTAAACACTGCTTAGGCCTTTTACAACGAGATCACGGCAACAGACTGCATGTCACACACCCAGGAGCGTAAAGATC
>NC_087209.1:75549592-75569592 GCF_015104395.2 Macrobrachium nipponense
TTATGCACAACAACAACAACAACAATAATAATAATAATAATAATACTCTTAATGTAACAAAGAGCAGTGTGTATCCACATGTTTGTTTCTGTTAAACGAAGATATTCCAATGAAAACAATCTCAACGTTTAGTCTTGACGTCGTCGAGCCCGGGGCATTCTCTTAAAAGTATGCGGAATAAAGGTACGTTAGTCCCACCCTCGGGAGGATCCGTAAAGTCACTTAGGATGGGATTGGCCGTCTCGACCCTCTCTCTTATATTACCGTCATTTTTGACGATGAATCTCTTGCTACGTATAGATTATTATTATTATTATTATTATTATTATTATTATTATTATTATTATTATTATTCAGAGGATGAAACCTACTCATGTGGAATAAGCCCACCAAAGGAGCCATTGACTTGAAACTCAAACTTCCATAGAATATGGTATTCATTAGGAAGGAGTAGGACGAGGACAAGTGAAAAAAAAACAAAAAAACCCACTTATCAAAATGAAAATAAAGAATAAATTAACCCATCATCAAATAGCTAAAAATGTACAAAAACGCAAAGAGAATAGTAGTAGGATAGTAATGCACTGCACCTTCGATTTGACTTCTATATTTCCAATTGCACGACACTGATAAGGCTCAACGTGGTGTTGATGAGGCTTCGGTAGGGAGTTAGAAAAAGAGGATGTAAGGGTTGGAAGGATACGAAATGTAGGCAATTCGTGTTAAGTTAAAAAGTATATCTTAGTTTTACCAGACCACTGAGCTGATTAAGAATCTCCTAGGGCTGGCCCAAAGGATTAGTAGATATTTTAACGTGGCTAGAAATCAATTGGTTACGTAGCAACGAGACCTACAGCTTATTGTGGGATCCGAACCACATTATATCGAGAAATGAATTTCTATCACCAGAAATAAATTCCTATGGTTCCGCGTCGGCCGAGCCGAGAATCGAACTTCGAACCACTGGATTGGTAGCCGAACGCGAAATCCACTCGTCCGACGAGGGACTTGGCAATTCGTGTTGACCTTGTGATAAGGATTATCCTGCTACGTACTAAAATTTCTGGACTGACGTCTGTCGCTCACCAGAGGCTGTCATAATATATACCCTATGTAGCTGTAGCTATTTAGAGATAATGTCACCCACGCCCCGTAGGAGGGTAGGTAGCGCCGTCAGCGCACCTCACGCGGTGCACTGTAGGAATGACTTAAGGTTCTTTGCAGCCTCCATTCAGTCACTATAGTAGATTCACATCAAACGTGCATTTGATGTGAAGGCCAGTCCCTTACGACGCTCCTGATTGGCTCTTGAAAAGCCAATCACAGGGCTGGAAACGCTCAGTCTCTCTCGAGAGAGTTCACATGGGTAGGATCTAAGTTCCACCTCTCCTGAGGGATACTTCTCTCAAAAATATCCCTCAGGAGAGGTGGAACATACATCTTGCCTATGTGAACTCTCGAGAGAGACTGAGAGCTTCCAGCCCTGTGACTGGCTTATCAACAGCCAATCGGGAGCGTCGTAAGGGACTGGCCTAGACATCAAATGCACGATTGATGTGAATATACTATAGCTGCAGCCCTTTTTTATTCCCTTTACTGTACCTCCGTTCATATTCTCTTTCTTCAATCTTGCTTTCCACGCTCTCCTAACGATTCTTTCATAATGCAACTTTGAGGTTCTCCTTTTCTTGCACCTTCCTATACTCTCCTTGGCGCCTGTGTCCTAAATCTTATTACATATTCCATTCCATTCCCATATATAGAAAACGGAGAAACTGAACAAGCGTAGAAAGCAATCTGCTGAAACAAAATAAAACTAAAACACGAAGGAGCGAACACACGAAAGTACTGCCGGGAGCCGTTGCAAAGGCCTCTCCGAGAAAATGAAATAACTACCAGGGTTACTTGCAACTTCGTAAACGGTCCTTCGGAAAAAAGGTGTTCTCTCTCTCTCTCTCTCTCTCTCTCTCTCTCTCTCTCTCTCTCTCTTTCCACAATGGGGCATTAACTATTAATGTGCACAATCGGATGGATAAAAATTTTTGGAAGACCTTCAAACACGTTTTCTAAAATTGGATGACGAGAGAGAGAACAATACTCACTCATATGTATTAGTAAAGGCCAGTGGGAGAGGCGACCTAGTGTCTCATGATATATATATATATATATATATATATATATATATATAATATATATATATATATATATATATATATATATATATATAAATATATATATATATATAACGTCACTGAAGTCCTGATTTCTCCTCTGCATGAGAGGACGAAATTTTTACCAACTAAAAAATTCCCCTTCGGTTAACATATATGAAAATGCATATTAATTCCGAGGTAGGGAGCGAATTGGATATTAAAGAACAATTGTAGTTTAGTGCATATATATATACATACCTACATAAGATATATATATATATATATTATATATCATATATATATATATATAGATATATATATATATATATATATATATATATATAAATATTATATATATATATATATATATATATATATATATATAGATATATATATATAATATTTATATATATATATATATATATATCATATATATATATATATATATATATATATAAATATATATAGATATATATATATATATATATAAATATATATATATATATATATATATAGATACTATATATATATATATATACCACACATATATATATATAAATTGATTTTGAAATGCCTTAAACATAAATCAATAATAATAATAATAATGAATAATAATAATAATAATAATAATAATAATAATACCTTATCAACGAAAATATCGCCGTAACCTGTGAACAGTCAGCTACGCGCTATTGCAGGTCTCCGAAACCTGTATCGCTTCCTTAAATTAAGGTCCCACTCCTAAGGGGAAGGCTGCGTAGCCTTCCTTCCAGGTAGTAGTACCTGCCTCTGCTAATTTGCAGGAATGAGCTGAGAGATTAACCTTTTACGCTGTAATTATTTTTTTTTCTCTCTCTCATTATATATTTTCTTATTCTCCGATTTCGCTCTCATTTTTATCTCCATTATAATCTCTCTCTCTCTCTCTCTCTCTCTCTCTCATTTGTCTTTTTACGTGTCTTTCCTTCGATCAACTTTCTCTTTATTTGTCCCTCATTTTATCTCTGCTGTTCTCTCTCTCTCTCTCTCTCTCTCTCTCTCTCTCTCTCTACACAGTCCATTTCCTTATCTATCTTTCATCTCTTTCCCTCTCTCCCATCATTCATTTTTTCATTTCCATTTTCGCGAGGTTCTTCCCCTCAGTTCAATAAAAAAAAAAAAAATGAGTGAAATATTACTTATCATTTTTTGGATATAAATATCCCTCCATCCTAACAGACCTTTTCCCGCGACAGCATTGGAAAAATATTATGAATATGAATATTTAGTGACATTCCCCCTGCAAGGCTATTTCTAGCCCTGACCCTTTTTGATAAATATTCCAGTGAGCATGAAATGCATGATATATGTATTTATGGAACGCGTTTTAATAAATGCTATAGAGTGGACGGGTCTTAATATACAGGAAGGTCAATGGTGCGTCCGATAAGAATAGCCCGATATTATATGAAGTGACATGACATTAAAAAGGGTCGATGTGCTGCTTATGACACTCCTGTGAGACTGATTTACAGGTTGTAGGCATAATGCCAAGCACTGGGACAACTAAGGCCATTCAGAGCTGAAACGGAAATTGGCAGTGGAAAGGTTTGAAAGGTGTAACAGGAGGCAAGCCTCGCAGTTGCACTATGGGTGGGAAGTAAAATGGAGAAAGATAATATGAAAGGAGGTACAGTAAAAGGAATGAAAGTAGTTGCAGCTAGGGGCCGAAGGGACGCTGCAAAGAACCATAAGTAATACCTCCATTGCACCTCATGAAGGGTATTGACAGCACTAGGCCCTGTGATTCTACACATTCTCACAGATGAGTGGCGCGTTACATTTTTAGTTGTCGGGTAGACGTGCTGCGATTGAGCCTTCCATAGAACAAAGGTCTATGAAACGAATGTAAGACTGAGAACAAATTACAGCTGTATGTCCCACCATATGTGAGGATGTTCGATGTGCTGCTCATGAACGTGTATAAAAGCATTCTAAAACCCTACGAGAATACGTATGTTACACGAATCGACCATTACATGCAAGGCGTGACGTGCTGCTGATGAGGTGGCTGGGACTCTTGTCATGAATATTTGTACACTCATCTCTCTCTCAGCAGTGGATAGAAGAATGTTGAGTTTAAACCAAACAAAAACTTCTTTCAGTTTTCTTCTGAAGATTGAAAAAGAAACCCACAAAATCACTATGTAACTTGTTTACTTCTAAGCATTTACATTTAGTTTTTACTACACACTCGAGTACTTTCAGGCCCTATCTGTGGCACATTTTCAAGAGATGTTTGGGATGTTAGCCTGGGTCAAGGCCCAGCTTCCAGAAGACTGCTGGGCCTTGACCTAGGCTAACATCCCAAACATCTCTTGAAAATGGGCCACAGATAGGGCCTGAAAGTACTCGAGTGTGTAGCAAAAACTAAATGTAAATACTTAGAAGTAAACAAGTTACAAAGTGATTTTGTGGGTTTCTTTTTCAATGTTGAGTTTGGTTCGAGACCTTGCAACATACCCTCACGGTCAATGGTGAGTGGTAATAGGCCGACGCAACGCCCAATAATGCCAACGGAGTAAGCAAACAAGTCTGGAACTCCTTAGTTTAGATTGTATCGACTTTATGCCAACACAGGCACTATCCCTTAAAAAGGCCCATAAGTGTGGTAAGGTTTTGAAGGGGTCAAGAGGCCTGATATAGACCTCTGGGGTTTGCCTAGCCATCACAAACAGAAGATTTAGCAGTCGCAGAATGAATGTGGCAGGAAAGCTAGTCTTTCTATCCATTTTCTACGGGTACTATTTAAGCCACGGCTCCGCTAAGATAGAGGAGACCTTCCCCTGAAACCTCTACGAGGTTGACCCTTAATACCGGTCACTGAGATTAACCATAAATAAAAAGCATATGGAAGTTAGAGAGAGCTTACTAACCAGCGTAAGCAATTAATGAATTATATTCTTACCAACTTATCCCTTTATGCAAGGTGCCTCCTGACAGGTTTTCTGTCTCTTTGCCCATTTCTCTATTGTATTCACGGCAGGGTGTTACTATCCTAAGCAACTTAACTCATGTTTATCTCTCCCTCTCTCTCTCATGCACATAAAACAAACGAGTTCACATAATTTAGTTCATAGGCACGTTCTGTCTCTCATTGCTTCTCTTCTGCATTCATATTATTTATTCTCTCTCTCTCTCTCTCTCTCTCTCTCTCTCTCTCTCTCTCTCTCACGCCAGCTCATGAGCACGAATTTATATATTTCATTTTTTAGGTACCCTCTGACTCTCATTATCTGTCCTTTTGCGTCCATATTATTTATACCTGAACCAATTCTCTCTCTCTCTCTCTCTCTCTCTCTCTCTCTCTCTCTCTCCCTTCTGTATCATTGCCGAGACATGACTTATCGAGACAGTGTTTAAAATGTGCCAGCTAATGCGAATACGTGACGGGGGCGATTTGAGCGCGCTCAGGAAGAGAGAGCATTTGCAAAACCTGACTTGACGTTTCTCTCACGGTGATCTGAATGAATCCCAGATTTGAGTGTGTCTCTACTGCAGTATTATTATTATTATTACTATTATTATTATTATTATTATTATTATTATTCTTTTTTTTGGTCTATCATAGACCTCCAATTCGACTGGGTGGTATTTATAGTGTGGGGCTCCGGGTTGCATCCTGCCTCCTTAGGAGTCCATCACTTTTCTTACTATGTGCGCCGTTTCTAGGATCACACTCTTCTGCATGAGTCCTGGAGCTACTTCAGCCTCTAGTTTTTCCAGATTCCTTTTCAAGGATTATTATTATTATTGTTATTATTTGTAGTAGTAGTAGAAGTAATAGTAGACTTCCTATTGTTTGTTAATAACAATCAAGCTCCCTGTAACTTTATAGCTATTAGCTAATTAACAAAACGATTTTTGCCAAGTATAAAAAGATTATTATTATTATTTTATTTATTATTATTATTATTATTATTATTATTATTACTTATTTATTATTATTATTTATTATTATTATTATATTCAAAAATACTCATAGGAGATGATTGTCGAAATGGAGGAGCAAATCCACAGTTATGTATATAAGGGTACAACAAATATTTAAAGATAAATCTTAACAGAGACAGGGAATCGAGCAGTTTCCCGAAAGCTCTCTGTTCAGATTAATCTTTAAGTATATGCACATATTAGAAAATGTGGATTTGTTTCTCCATTATTATTATTATTAATTATTATTATTATTATTATTATTATTATTATTATTATTATTAGTAGTAGTAGTAGTAGTAGTATTCGTGTTGTAAAAAATAATAATCCATTTCCTAGGAAATTGTAGCTCTGGACTAATCAATAAAAGAAAAATTATTGCTATATACATAACGTCACTGAAGTCCTGATATATATATATATATATATATATATATATATTATATATATATATATATATATATATATATATATATTTGTTTTCATTTCTAAAATCTACGAGGCGTCTGAAAAACCAAGACAGTAATCATGGACATTTCATCCTCTGGACAAAACAAAATTGGACTTCAATTAAAAGGTAATCTCCCGTTTTCTAAATACTGCGTACACCTACGAAGTTACCCTAGACACCAAAATCTCCGGCCTCCTTACGGGATAAGCATAATTTCACTTTCATGATGGATTTTCTTCCGATCTTTCCTTCCTTCCTATGACGCCTGAGGGAACCCCGTCGGCCATCCAATATTAACGCTCACATTTTCTCCGAATGTCAGAACACTTTTCTTGCCCTCTTACCCTCATTACATCGCTAGCTCCTTATCCTCATTTACTGACCGAAGCATGCGATTCTGATATTTACATTCCTTTCGCTTCCATTCCTCCAATTTTTTTCATTACCTGTACATTCCTCTCATTATCGCTAAAATTCAAAATCAATCTCTCTTTTCAAAATCTCTTTCCAAGCGGTGCTCTAAAAACCTCTCCATAGCTTAAACAAGTAAAAAATGCTCCGAAGTTTCTTCGGTGTAACCGAGTTTTCTGTTAAGCGTCTAATGCTGTATGAAACTCTTAGCCAAAGCCCATGAAACTTTCAGCCACAGCCCGGTAGTGGCCTGTGTTGTGGGCACCTCAGACGCACGATCATGGCTAACTTTAATATCAAATAAAATCAAAACTACTGAGGCTAGAGAGCTGTAATTTGGTATGTACGATGATTGGAGGGTGGATGATCACCATACTAATTTGCAGCCCTCTAGCCTCAGTAGTATTATAAGACTTTTGGGCGGATAGAAAAAGTGCGGAAGGATGGACAAATAGCCATCTCAACACACAAACATACGTACAAACGCAACGTTAAACATCTTAATATGTAGGAAACTTATCGAATCAGCTCATTTCTAGGTCAGTGTGAAGTTTGATGAGGCAAAATGAGCTCCTTTCTATTTCGGCAGAGTAAAGAGACGAAGACCAAATTGGCTTACTTGACCATTTCGGTCAGTTTGTTTGTTTGTTTGTATGGTGTTTTGACGTTGCATGGAACCAGCGGTTATTCAGCAACGGGACCAACGGCTTTACGCGACTTCCGAACCACGTCGAGAGTGAACTTCTGTCACAAGAAATACACATCTCTGACGCCCCTCAATGGAATGCCCGAGAATCAAACTCGCGGTCACCGAGGTGGTAGTCCAAGACCAAACCGAACACGCCACTGAGGCGCTACCATTTCGTTCAGAGTACAGAAAGTGTTAAGGGAATTCCTTCCTCTTACAGGGGTAAACCTAAGAATATTTTAGTGGGCACAGGGCATTTTTTGTAACTTAGTCACCGCATATAAAATATCATACGTTTATGCTGCACACTTATTTCAGTTTCATGTATGACCTATTAATAACTGTTCATACATAATGATAATGTTATTTGATAAAAATTTTTTGTCATATTCGTATTTTTTTTTTTTGCTCCAGCGACAAATAGCTAAACGAATTCTGTCATTTTCAAATGGTAGCGTTTTTAGTTACCTTTAAATAACTTACATACATTTTGGGTGAAGTTAATTTAGTGGGTGGGCCAACTATTTTTGTAGGTGGATAGTCGCCTACCCAGTTAATATGTCAAGTTTAGGCCTGAGATCTTATAAGTTTCCTTTTTCTAAGGGGTGAGTATAATATGACTCCTTAGAGGATAAACACCACCTTTCTTACTTTTTTTTCCTTGTTTTCTTCGGGCCTGGGCTAAAAAGGGGTATTATGTTGTCGGTCCCAGTGGCCTTTGCTCTTGATTAAAAGAAAAGTCGTTGTTTGAATTGTAATCATAATTATAATTATAATCATTATTATTATTATTATTATTATTATTATTTATTATTATTATTATTATTATTATTATCTGAAAATAACTGACACTGACACTACTGCAAATAACTGACATTAACATTAATACTCTGGTAACCATTATTATCATTATAGTTATTTTTATTATTATCTTCAAATAAATGACACTCACATTGATACTCTGGTAAACATTATGATTATTATTATCATCTTCAAATAACTGACACTGAAATCAATACTCTGGTAACCATTATTATTATTATTATTATTATTATTATTATTATTATTATTATTATTATTAACAAATAATTGAAAACTAGCACCAACACTCTGGTAACCATTATTATTATTATTATTATTATTATTATTATTATTATTACTATTATTATTAACAAATAATTGAAAACTAGCACCAACACTCTGGTAACCATTATTATTATTATTATTATTATTATTATTATTATTATTATTATTATTATTATTATTATTATTATCAAATAAGTGACACTGACATTAATACTTTGGAAACAAAGTAATGCGCAGCTTCATTACGGGTGTAAGTAAGCTAATGAAAAAGAGGAGCCGCACAACACGAATTCAGCGCAACTCCACATGATGGCAAAAGCTGGAAAGGAATTTTAATCTCCCGAATGGCTCGGAACACCCATTAATTCTCAAGGTCATCAACGTCATCTATTAACCAATTTCCCTTCGTGGGTGGAGCCACGCCGAGGTGGGCACGCCCTTCGTTCAAACGAGGATCGTGGTGCCTCTTGAGGATACTAACTTTACTAGAGGGCTCTTTTGGGGCTACTCGTATGAGGAAGAAACCCCGCTGGCCGAAGGTCAGCTTAATTTAACAACGGAAAACAGCTTCGGGTTCGTTGTAATGTCACTCTTAAGTGGACCAGACGGTTTTGGAGAGGTTCCGTTTGGTTGGCGCAGCCTTGGAGCGCCTGTCGACTTAGCAGCTGGGATTAGTCTTTGCAACGGCTCAAACCTCCGAGGCTTTCTTCCTTCGCGTTCAGGTAGGCCTATGGAAGAAGTCCGTAAGTTCGTTCAGGTAGGCCTATGGAAGGAGTCCGTAAGTTCGTTCAGGTAGGCCTATGGAAGAAGTCCGTAAGTTCGTTCAGGTAGGCCTATGGAAGAAGTCCGTAAGTTCTTCACTTATTTGCGCCACTATAAAAATCCTTATCCATTTTCTAGGTTCTTGGTGCAAAATGGAAGACGTTTTTAAGCTTTTTACACGGTCGTCTTTACTCCGTTGGAGGGTTGCGCCGTCAGTGCACCTCATTCGGTGCAATCTATTCACAACTTACGGTTCTTTGCAGCGTCCCTTCGGCCCCTAGATGCAGCTACTTTCATTCCTTTTACTGTACCTCCGTTCATAATCTCTTTCTTCCATCTTACTGTTCACCCTCTCTTAACAATTGTTTCATAGTGCAACTGCTTTGAGGTTTTCCTCCTGTAACACCTTTCAAACCTTTTACCGTCAATTTCCGTTTCAGCGCTGAATGGCCCTAGTTGCCCCAGTGCTTGGCATAATGCCAAAAAATTATATAATTCAAAATCAAATCACAGTCGTTTTTTAAACTCTTTATGATGAAATCCAATCTGACAGGAGCTCATCACCCTTCTCTTAGCCTCTTGGCACCAATCAATCAATATTTTTTTTTTCAAGTCGCGGCAGTGTTGCCAAATGCTATGTATTTACCCTCCAAACTGTGTATAAGACTTGCAAAAAACCGGTGAAATAAGTGAAATTAGCGTATCTATTTGTAGTATATATGCATATTAGAGCAATTTTATCATTATTGCATTACTATGACAACTAGAATTCATGGAAACAGTTTGTAAATGCATCGGCGTATGTGTGAAGCTCCACTAAATTGTCAACGGTGAGTCGCGGTTCAAATTGACGTCACTCATGTTCGTCAGCGAAGACACGACCAATTTGACCTCACAATTTGGCACCGTCTTTGCCTACTTGACGGAAGTTTGGTTGAAAGGGCAAAAAACGACTTTTACAAAGTCTGTAGCTAAGCCCGTCACACTTTAATGAGATTTTGGAGTGCTATACACAAGACTAACTTCGAAAACAAGAACTAAAACAATAACTATTACAACATAATAATGACGGCTATAAAACGTATAATAATGACACGAAAAAAAACATGACATGAATACGATACTGTAGAAAAATAAATAGTTTATAAACACGTTACACTTACAAAAGCAACAAAATAAGTCTGTTTTAATCATCTATTGATCGGAAGAGATACGATAGAAATGTTTGTAAAATGTCATTCAGAAGCTGTTCAATGATACTATCAGTTGGACAGGTGTTGGAGCACTTGTATGTGCAGTTGATGCTAAATCAGATAAACACCTGCAATAAAATAAATAAAAATAATGAAAGCAACACTTCTGAGGCTTCGCCTTCTGAAGGCCAAGATATCTGAAACTATTTCCTCTAATCATTTCCCCTCCAAACCCCCTCCCCCTACACACAAATAAAAAAATTACCAATCATTCACACTCAAAATCGACGTACCTGGATAAAAAAAAAAAAAGAAACCCGTGGGATAAAGTGTCATTCTTTCCACGTGAATCAACAGTTCATAACAAACTGAAAACCATGAAAAATACAAGTTTCTATGTTATTATTATAACATCATTAATCCGCATTAACATATTAGCTCTCACTTTCTCCCTTAAGTAGGCCTAAAAATTTACAACTATATTAAAAACACTTTTTTTTTAAACAATAAGATGTGTTGTGACATGAAAAGGCTTGTCTTCTGCTATCCAAGCTTTATTCGACTTAAACTTCAGTAGATTATTACCTGAAACAACCATGAATATAATTAGCAATGACCCCATAATAAATGTAATACAAACTATATAAGATCCCCAAAGTAAATCTAATTAAATCAAATAGATACAAAAGAAATAAAAAGGAAATGCAAAAGAAAAGGGAATTACTTGGTACATTCCTCTAACTGTCCCTCCATCAGGTAAGTAAACAAAGTATGAAAAGATCACCAGACAAACAGTTCAGCATGAGGTATGAAAGAGCAAAAGAACAAAACAATTTTATAACAAGACGTTTCTCTTCAAAGGGGGTAGGTACTGCTGCAATAAGGATTAGCCTCATCTACAGAAAAATTCCACAATATCCCACGCTTCTATAGGGTTTTTAAAGCACTTCGCAAAATCTAACAGCTTTAAAAAGAGTGAAACTCTAGAATGAAATCATATCGATATTCCCAGGCTTAAGAAAGAACAGAATTGAACATAGACTTCAGGCCAAAGGGCAAGCGCTGGGACCTATGGGGTCATTCAGCGCTGAAACGGTAACTGACAAGGAAAATGGATAGAAAGGTGTAACAGGAGGAAAACCTTGCATTTGTGGCAAATAAGATTAAAGTAAGAAACTATGAGCGGAGGTGCAGTAAAAAAAGGAATGAGAGGAGTTTCAGCAAGGGGCCGAAGGGACGCTGCAAAGACCCTTTAGTAATGCCTACAGTGCACCGCATGAGGTGCACTGGCGGCACTCCCCCCACCCAACGGGTTTAAGAAAGAACAACTTTTTTTTTCCATTGAATTGTATTATGTGACTGTTCATGTTTGTGCATGTACAGGTACCATACTGGTTGATTAATGTTGAGTATATTTTCTATTTTAGTGGAAATGTGAGACAAGAAGTAATAAAGTAAATATTGGTGATCTTGAGAGCTGCTAAATATATATATATATATATATATATATATATATATATATATATATATATATATATATATATATATATATTACCGATAGTGAGTTCGGTTTCAAAATCTCTCTTCAAGTAATTATCAAATATAGGCATTAATAATAATAATAATAATAATAATAATAATAATAATAATAATAATAATAATAATAATAATAATGTTCGTCTGTCATTCAATCACGGCCAAACGGCTGGTCCGATGGGCATGAAAGTTGGCAGGGTTATAGTGGGGACCCCTAAGATGGTTTATAATGGGGTTTCATCCTACCTTCTCCCTGCCCCCTCTCCGAAGGGGGTTGGGGTGAGAAGGGATTCCCTAAAACGGAGCTGGTTCTGCCCGTGAAACGAGACTTTTCATTCGTAATTTCTGTATACATATGTTTGCAGTAATGATAATAAGACCACCATCCCAGAAAATGTTCTGGTCATGCAACATTTAAAGGGCACATTGTTGCTGTTGAACCGGAAGCAGAAGCAGAATTCGGCGGCGCAATGTTGCATATCATCCGACCAATATCTCTGGCCATTATCTGCGTTGCATCCAGCCGCGTTGCGTGCAGGCAAGTGCTTGAGGAAATAACATCGTCCTCCTAGAGTTTATGGCCCCGTGGTCCCTCTTTCCTGGGGAAAATTTCAGGAAGAGGAGAAACTATTTGGGAAAGTTACTGCACGACAGTTCTTAATCCTTTTGCTGTGAACACACTCTTGCACAGGTTTCAAAATTATTTTTCCAGGTTTTAAAATTACTTTGCCAGGTTTCAAAACTAGTTGTCCAGGTTTCAAAATTATTTTTCCAAGTTTCAAAATTACTGTTCACAGGTTTCAAATATGCTTTTCCAGGTTTCAAAATTACTTTGCCAGGTTTCAAAATTATTTTTCCAGGTTTCGAAATTATTTTTCCAGGTTTCAGATTTGCTCTTCCAGGTTTCAAAATTATTTGTCCAGGTTTCGAAATTATTTTTCCAGGTTTAAAAATTGCTTTTCCAGGTTTCAAAATTATTTTTCCAGGTTTCAAAATTATTTTTCCAGATGTCAAAGTTATTTTCATTTCAATTTTTTTTTGTTTCAAAATTGCTTTTCCAGGTTTCAAATTTTTTTCAAGATTTCAAAAAAACTTATCAAGTTTAAAAATTCTTTTTCCTGGTTCATAATTACTTTTCCAGGTTTAAAAATTATTTGTCTCGGTATCGAAGTCGTTTTTCTAGGTTTCAAAATTACTTTTCCAGGTTTCAAAATTATTTTTACAGTTCCCAATTCTTTTGCTGCAAATAGACACTTGAACTGGTTTCATAATGATTTTTCTAAGTTTCAAAATTACATTTCCAGGTTACCAAATTACTTTTATTGGTCTCAAAATTACATTTCAGGTAAAAAATGACTTTTATAGGTTTCAAATTATTTTTGCAGTTCTTAATCCTTTTGTTGCAAACAGATACTTGCACAGGTTTCAAAATTATTATTCCAGGTTTCAAAGTTACTTTCTCACGTTTCAAAATTAGTTTTACAGGTTTAAAATTTGCTTTTCAAAGTTTCAAAATTATTTTTCCAGGTTTCAAAATTACTTTTCAAAGTTTCAAAATTATTGCTTTTCAAAGTTTCAAAATTATTTTTCCAGGTTTCAAAATTACTTTTCAAAGTTTCAAAATTATTGCTTTTCAAAGTTTCAAAATTATTTTTCCAGGTTTCAAAATTACTTTTCAAAGTTTCAAAATTACCCTTCAATTTTTTAATATATTTTCCAGGATTCAAAATTATTTTCCAGGTTTCGAAATGTTTTTTAGGTTTCACAATTGTTTTTCAATGTAAAAAAATATTTCTCAATGCTTTAAAATTACTTTTTTAGGTTTAAAAATTATTTCTCAATTTTTCAAAATTAATTTCTTAGGCTTAAAAATGATTTTTCATTGCTTCAAAATTGCTCTTCTCAGTAAAAAAAATTATTTCTCAGTGTTTCAAAATTACTTTTTGGGTTTACAAATTATTTCTTAATGTTTCACAATTGCTCTTCTAAGTAAAATAATTATTTCTCAATGTTTCAAAATTACTTTTTTTAGGTTTAAAAATTATTTCTCAATGTTTCACAATTACTTTTTTAGGTTTAAAAATTATTTTACCAGATTCAAAATTAATTTTCAGTTTTCAAAATTATTCATTCACTCATACACATTTGAAAGTTATTTCCAGGTTTTAAAATGACTTTTCTAGGTTTCAAATTTAGTTTTCCCGGGCTTAAAATTATTTTTCCAGATTTCAAAATGATTTGTTTCAGATTTACAAAATAATTTTTCTAAATTTCATAATAATTTTTTTCGCGTTTAAAAATGACTTTTCCAGGTTTCAAATTTTCTTTTTTTCAGGTTTTAAAAAGATTTTTTCAGGTTTCCAAATTACTTTTCAAGGTTTCAATATTATTTTTCCGGGTTTCAAAAATATCTTTTCAGGTTTTAAAATGAATTTTTTTTCAGGTCTAAAAATTACTTTTCCAGTTTTCAAAATTATTTTTCCAGGTATCGAAATTATTTTTCCAGATTGCAAAATTATTTTTCCAGGTTGCTGGAATTAATCTTTTTGTTTTCCCGAATTTGACCTTGAATGAGCCAGACAAATTCGAAGACAATGAAAAAAAATGAAAGTTCCAAAGAACCAGGAATGTCTCCAAACCCCTCCCCCCCTTCCCCCGCGAAAAAACATGTATGATAAGCATGATCATTTATGAAGAAGGGAGCTAAATCAAATGAAACTATTATTTCAATAAGCAAGCCTTTTCAGGTAAAGTGACCATATTTGAAAATGGAGTAATGTACCACGAAAAACAGCACAAAATATGCAGGTGATAAAAATAAATAAAGCAAGGTCAAGATAGAAAAACACACGCACAGATACACAGACATACACGAATATATGAAATGAAAGCTTTATTTTAAAGAGTGCATTTGGAAAATGAGTCTTGCTTCTGGAAAGAAGTACATATTTTTTTTTCGAAATGGCTTCCTGCATCATAGCTATTGTATTTCAATGTTATTGTTATTATTGTTGTGGTCAAGTGCAGCGCAGTTCATAGCTGTGTTACCAATAATGGGAGTAGTTAAGCTAGCAGCTGCAACAATAAGCAAAGTCATTCAATGTAGACTTTTTTTTCCACTTTTTAGGTAAAATAGGAAATTGTAAAATATATTCTTGAAGCAACATATTATTATTATTATTATTATTATTATTATTATTATTATTATTATTATTATTATTATTATTATTATGCACTAACTTTCAAACTTTCAGCAAGTATTCGGGATGAGGGTGCTGGACCCATGCCCTGCCCCATGGATATTCAAGAGGATCAGCACCATAGCGTCTGGATTTGCCTGGTGGCCACCCATCCAAGCAGTAACCACACACTTTGTCCGGTGACGGGTGGTCTCAAAGCTCGGACCAAAGTTCTTTCATTATTGATATTTACGTGGATGCAATAAACAAAAATCGACGCGTAAATAAACATATAGATGAATGGATGAAAATAAAGAAATAAATAAATATAAGGATTCATATCAGAACATGTTAACTGAACGTATATATAAGAAGATTAATGGACACATAAATAAAGAATGAATGACATATACACAGATACATAAAGAGACATATGGATATATACACAAATGAATAAAGATATATGGACATATAAACACATGCAAATTGAGGTGAATGGTTTATATACACGCATGCATAAAGAGAGAATTGGACATATAAACAAATACATAATATATATATATATATATATATATATAAATATATATATATATATATATATTATATATATATATATATATATATATATATATATATATATATATATATATATATATATATATCCTTAGAAGACGGAGCTGCAGCTCTAGGTACATCTCATCAGAGGAACCACGGTGGGGGAAAGGCATCGTGCTCAGGTACATTTATTTGCCGACGTTTCACGACTCACAGTCGCATCCTCAGGGCTATAATTAAAGATAAACACACAACATTAAAACTATGCACTGCATAATTCATATATATATATATATATATATATATATATATATATATATATATATATATATGAATTATGCAAATAAATACACATGAACAGACAAAATGGATACACAAAACAGTAAAGGTGAACGGACACATAGGCAAAGAGCAATACATCTTTTTAAAAATTGCACTTCGCCTAAGCGCTGGGGCATATGAGGTTATTCAGCACTGAAACGGGAATTGACGGTAAAAGGTTTGAAAGGTGTAACAGGAGGAAAACCTCAAAGCAGTTGCACTATGAAACAATTCTTAGAAGAGGGTGGAAAGTCAAATGGAAAAAAAGAATATGAAAGGAGGTATAGTAAAATGATTGAAAGGGGTAGAAGGGACGCTGCAGAGAACCTTTAAAGTAATGCCTACAGTGCCCCGCGCGGGAGGTGCACTGATGGGCACTACCCCACCTACGGGGATGACGACGTTGGTGCCAGGAATAGAAGAGAAAGTTGCAGTGACGTCACTCTGAGCTTACACATGATGAATTGTTGTATTCACAGACTGATATTCGAGAAAATCACGTGTATATATATATATATATATATATATATATATATATATTATATATATATATATATATATATATATATATATATTGTGGAGTATCTTCGGTCAATTTTGTCGGAAGTTCGTGACCAAAATAACAACAAAGATGAATAATCCTGTGTCAGAGTCCAATAACCTGTGGGACAGAACGAATATCTATCTCTGATGAGTCTGTAAAGAGAGAGAGAGAGAGAGAGAGAGAGAGAGAGAGAGAGAGAGAGAGAGAGAGAGAGAGTGACCTTACAGGCCTTACAGCTCGTTCGGGTTGCCCCAGGTTCCTCAGTGTGAGGCATCTCTAATGTCTACCAGAGAATTACTAATTCATCTTCCGGTACATTTTGCATCTTCCAATCTTGGATGGCCTGGGATGCAGCTTAGAAATTTGTCGAGCTTATTTTCAAACACATCAACGCTGACTCCTGATATGTTCCTCAGATGAGCAGGCAACGCACTATAGACGCTGCACTGTCGATGCTGGTGCGTAGTGGATTAGTCCTGTGTGCTTTCCTTACTTTTCCTGGTATAGTTTTGGGCACTATTTTTAACTACTCTGCTTGCTCTTTCTGATATTTTTAGCTCCATGATGTTTTTTCGGTAATTCCTTCTATCTGTTTCCATGCCTGTATTTTCATATAGCGTTCTCTACAGAGAGAGAGAGAGAGAGAGAGAGAGAGAGAGAGAGAGAGAGAGAGAGAGATTTATCACAATTCCAAAGTGATGCAGGGCTAGGATCACGTTTGCAATGACCCCGTATCGCTCCCGACCTATCGCCCACCAGAATAGAACAGAGTGTGGAATTTGGCTCGAAGACCAAGCGCTGGGACCTATTTGGTCATTCAGCACTGAAAGGGAAATCGACATAAAAAAGGTGTTGCAGTGTGAATCAGTTACTAGGAGAGGGTGGAAAGTAAGATAGAAGAAAGAGAATATAAAAGGAGGTACAGTAAAAGGAATGAATTTGGTTGAATCTAAGGGGCGAAGGCACCTGCAGAAAACCTTAAGTAATGCTTACAGCGCACTGGATGAGGTGCACTGGCGAATATATTAGACAGATCAATTAGAATTTCTTTTTTCCCTCACACAGTAGTGTTATTGTGCTTTCGATATCGAAACTTCATTTAGAAATTAGACAAAGCAAAGATAGTTAAGGCCAAAGTCTCTGGTGCAATAAGAATTTTACTATGATGGGCGTTATGTCTGTCTGTTCGTCCGTCTGTCATTCAATCACGGCCAAACGGCTGGTCCGATGGGCATAAAACTTGGCAGGGTTATAGTGGGGACCCCTAAGATGGTTTATAATGGGGTTTCATCCTACCTCCCGCCACTCCGAAGGGGGGTGGGGGGCGAGAAGGGATTCCCTAAAACGGAACTGGTTCTGCCCGTAGATTGCGTAAAATAATAATAATATAATAATAATAATAATAATAATAATAATAATAATAATAATAATAATAATAAAGTATCACTCATTGATGTCGCAATACCATGGGACACCAGAGTTGAAGAGAAAGAGAGAGAAAAAATGGATAAGTATCAAGATCTGAAAATAGAAATAAGAAGTATATGGGATATGCCAGAAAAGGCTTGTACCCATAATCATAGGAGCACTAGGCACGATCCCAAGATCCCTGAAAAAGGAATCTAGAAAAACTAGAGGCTGAAGTAGCTCCAGGACTCATGCAGAAGAGTGTGATCCTAGAAACGGCGCACATAGTAAGAAAAGTGATGGACTCCTAAGGAGGCAGGATGCAACCCGGAACCCCACACTATAAATACCACCCAGTCGAATTGGAGGACTGTGATAGAGAAAAAAATAAATTAATAATAATATGGACAGAGTCCTTCTTTTAGGGGAGTTATTAAAAATAATTGTTGTTTCAACGGCATTTATCCAGCTGAGAGACGCCGAGGCGTAAGAATAAAATAAACTACGAAGACAAGAAGACTAGAGAAGATTATCTACGAGCTAAATAATGTTGAAGCAGCAGTTATTAATATAATAATAATAATAATAATAATCCAGCCTTCGACGTCTCCACTCGCTGGAAAGACATTTTCCAACTGCAAATCGTTTTCCTACTGCAAAAGACGAGTACCGCAAGTCGAAAAATATAAGCGACTCTGAAAAGGTCAATACTATCCTGCATACAAGAAAACAGATGCCATCAGCTTTGCCAACGATGGCAATAATAATAAAATGCGGAGCCACAAACGCTGGAATCCTGGACCGAAGTTGAGATCAGCCTGGAATTGCAGGCGCATAGTTGGCTCCAGACGGAGGCGGCTGCGATTATTGCGCAGATGGAGAAGTTTCCAAACTTCACGAGGTTTTAAAAGTTAGCCCCGTCTTCAGAGGCCTCCTCGGCTTTATTGCCAACAATAGTACGTAACCCTTACTGGATTTTGCGGTAAAAATACTTTCCTTATCCCTTGGGATTTTTTTTTTATACTTTCCTTATACCCAGAGTGTTTTTTTTTTATTGTAACTATAAGAGTTACTGCGTAGATTAGCACGAACCTTTTTGGTTATTTGACAGTTTGATATATCATCAATGGCAATTTCATCTTTAATGTTTTACTGCGCCGTGAGATCTGCAACACTAAATGAATCTATCAGTCAATCTATTAGTCTTTTGTTTATTAATTGACTAATTTTCAGTCTATTGATCTTTTGTTTATTAATGGACTAATTTTCAAGATTTTCCACTGAAGCATAAGTTGTAAACATTATATTCCTAACTTAACGTGAAGTGGTCTTCGTAATTGATACTTATAATTAGTACTACTCGTACTAACAACAAGAATCATATAAAAAAGGACACAAATTAAACACGTCCATATATTCTCAGGTTATAGGTGGAAACACAAAATAACTGATCAGAACTACAGCCTCTAAATTCAATACATCAAATAAATCAAAACGTGCTAAAATCTACGAATATGAAAAAAATATGGTATATTTTATTGGAAATAATTTTTCTGTACTGATTAATATCCACATTATTAATTTTTTACGTTTCACCCAAAAAATAAATCATTAATATCCTATCCTAAAATTCATGTATCTTTAACTCGACCCGAAATACTTCTTTTCCAGACCCTTTTAGACCTTTCCTAACAAACACCCCCCTACAAAAAAAAAAAAAAAAAAAAGATTGTAGGCTTAGT
>NC_087209.1:75574592-75577092 GCF_015104395.2 Macrobrachium nipponense
ATTTTAGGGCATAGATATATATATATATGATATATATATATATATATTTATATATATATATATATATATTCATATACGTATATATATAATCATTAAGCTACAATGTTATTTAATCTCCAATTCTGGCTACTTCGGGATTTATAAGTGATAAATGGATCGGTACCGTCGGATCGCAAATTCCTCAGATGTATACTATGTAGAATTGTACCAGCCCCGGTTTTTTTGCCATGCCCCTAGTTTAGGTTAGGTTAGAATAAGTTTTATAGCCCGTCGTTTTAATTTTAGTTTGGGAAAGATAATGAGATTATTTTCGAGAAGATTCTATGGTTAGTTCTTAAGACATGGCGTCCCGATTTTTCAGGAAAGCTCCGGTACTCGGTTTCAGTTCGGGAATACGCCGCCGGGTCTCGACACCGGTGGTCTCGATCCTTCGACACAGTACCCAGAGACAAAGTATACCTTTACTCTGACAGTACCTACCAACAACTCCGATCGACGATGTAAGAGATATTCCCTAAGTAGCATGAATTGGATATTAAACGACATTTGTAGCTTAATGATTATATATCAATCATGGTGATGTGATTAAAAATCTATAAAATACACACACACACACACACACATGTATATATATATATATATATATATATATATATATATATATATATATTATATAAAATCATACATTGTTATCAACTAAAAAAATTCCCCTTCGGTTAACATATATGAAAATACATTAATTCCGAGGTAGAGCGAACTGGATATTAAAGGACATTGTAGCTTAATAAAATATATATATATATATATATATATATATATATATATATATATATATATATATATATAGAGTGCATTAAGTTACAAATGTCCTTTAATATCCAGTTCGCTCTACCTCGGAATTAATATATGTATGTGTATATACATGTCTATATGAACATATAATGTTTATATATAAGTGTATGTGTGTACACACACACACTCACACACACATATACACACATATATATATATATATAATACATATATATATATATATATATATATATATATATATATATATATATATATATACATATTCATACGAAGTGCCAAGTATCTGGTCACCATTCATCAACTTTTACCTCACAAAAGCCAGACACCTGAACCCTCATCACAGGTATTAAATGACTGAATACTCTAAAGGCAACAGTGATCCCTTAACAATTTACCAGTATTGCAGAAAATCAGACTAAGTTCATCAAAACAGGTGTGAGGTAATCTTGTAAGTAATTAAATTAATCAAAGGGCATCACTCTATCAACAACTTTAAAAGTCTAAGTATTTCCCTGATTTCAGAAGTCTAAGTACTTCCCTGGTTCTAAGTCACTTCAAGTAAATTGAAGGAAAGCCGATCAGTTACCACTCTATGTTTCTACCTAACATAATCATAATCATATGCAAATATACTGGTTAGAAATGAAATACTTATAAAAATTTTAAATAAAAAAATTTATTATGAAACTCAAAATTTATAAGTGAAATTCACAATATCAGGGAAAATTACTGTTACTTGAAAACAAAGTAAGTTTAATTAATTCTTGAATTAAATTAAGTAAAATTAAATCAAAATTGATTTATCACAAAATTCGAGAAAATTAATTCAATCAAAATTCAAAAGTGTTAGGCAATAATTGAAAATTAGAAATTAATTCACAAGTGCTAAACAATAATAAAACTTGAAAAGAATTCTAAGTAAATGCAAATTAATTCACAAGCGTTAAATTTAATTAAATGTGCAATGATTAAGCAATGAAAATAACTAAGCCAATTAAATTGTGAATGTAAATGAAAATACAGAAAAATGTGGACAGTATCAAAATAAAAAGGCACACTTCAACAAGAAAGTGAAAAAATGCACAAAATGAAACAAACACAAAACACAAAAATTTGCAATGTGTAAACGTGTAAATCTTTTCACTCAAAACATTGTAACCATCAGTTTTTACCAAACCTTCGTAACCATCTGTTATTAGTTATTAGTTAACCACTGTTCCTATCCGTTATTAGTTATTAGTTGCAACTAATAAAAATATAACACACTTTACCTTTTTGGTATACCAACTTCTTTCTTTGCTGCAGGCTTGTTTCACTTTACCAAACCCAGGTGCCGTTACGAAACAATGTTTGTTCAGATTCCACAAAAAACACTATTTAACAGTAAATAAACTCTAAGAAATATCAAACATGAAATTCTCAAGTTACGAGTGACCAGTTTAAAAGTATGAAATCGTTACGTTAATTTAAGATCAAAAGTGCTATGCGATGGAGAGAGAGGGAGAGAGAGAGAGAGATCTGAATGCCTCGAGGATCTAAGATCTAATGAAATTCTCTTCCTTACGAAAGCTGGACAGGGGAGATGACAAAACGTTTTTGGGCAATAATTCTTCTAGAAGCTTCAAAATCTTACGCAACTTTTTACACAAAATGTGTAATCTGCACGTGGTACTCGGCAAAGACATAC
>NC_087209.1:75579592-75582092 GCF_015104395.2 Macrobrachium nipponense
AAGGAGGCTCATTAGCAGCGCGTCGAACCCCTAACAGAAACGGTGCCAATCATACCTAGCCTTCATCCACTATCACGCCTCTTGGATATAAGGGCTTTTCTTTTCAAACAGCTCTTTGGCTCCATCTGTTCAGCACTTTCCTGTCCTTCTCTTTCCTTCCCTTCAAACACTTCAGAATGATGTGCTTTTCACATCATCCAATCGTCCTCCATTATAATCACATGAACAAACCATCTGTAAATCCTCTGATCCAGCCGTTCACCGATGCTAAACTTCTCACCATTTTCTTTGCATCTCCATCTTATTAAATAAACCTTTTCGTCCTTCATGAATCACGTTTACTTCCAAAAATACTTCTCTTGATGGTGTCAATCATATTCTTTCACTCGAATTCAACAACCACTCATCACCCTCAGAAATGAGAATTGCTAAAGGTTTCCTTCGTATGTTCAGACCATGGCTTTCATGACGAGTCTTTGCCTATCCTCCCTCAGTCTTTTGCACATGGCCTCCTAAACCTTGCTTGCTTTACCTATCTCACTTGTTTTTCCTTTCTTAGTTCCTCGTTGGACGAGTGGTTCTCGCGCTCGCCTACCATTCCGGTGGTCCGAAGTTCGATTCTCGGCTCTGCCAACGTGGAATCAGAAGAATTTATTTCTGGTGATAGAAATTCATTTCTCGATACAATGTGGTTCGGATCCCACAATAAGCTGTAGGTCTCGTTGCTAGGTAACCAATTGGTTCCTGGTCACGTAAAATGATCTAATCCTTCGGGCCAGCCCTAGGAGAGCTGTTAATCAGCTCAGTGATCTGGTCAAACTAAGATATACTTAACTTTCCTTTCTTACTCCTCTGAAGATTGCATCCTAAAATTACGTAGAGCAGATGATGGACTGATTCATAAGGGAGAAACAGTGTAGGTTTGGTAAGGAAGTGGGCATGTGGATCAAGCATTTATTATGAAAGTTATGTGATCAGTTCGAAAGCAAGGGGGAACAGAAATGTGTGGCATGCATGGACCCTGAAAAATTTTGTGATAAAAGTATTTGAGAGGTAATGCGGAGGTGCTCAGATTGCGTGGTATAGAAGATAAGAGACTGTAGGCAATTAAAAGTGTTTTTTTTTTATATGAAAGCGAAGCATGAGTTAGAAGGTTATAGGATAAAGAGTGAATTTTGTAGTGTGAAAGTGCGTTTCAGACAAGTTGTATTATGAATTCGTAGCTTCTCAACAGCTTTATGGAAACAGTGATCTGTTTAGACTAAAAAAGGACAGTATATGTATGTGTGAGGTTACTAGATAATACAATGAATTCTGAATTGAGTGGGGAATAGTTGGTGTTTACAGATGGTATACATTAGTGATGGGGGATAATGACGAGAAACTGCAGAGACCATTGAACGCTTATAAGTGCTAACACGAGGAGGAAGTTGTGAGTAAATAAGTAGTAACAAGACTATGTTCATGAAAGTAAATGGAAACCGAGGATACAGAGCAGTAAATGTTAATAAAGAAAGTGGAACACTGAACACGGCGGATTCATATTTCCGAAAAGTATTTGGTATTAGAATAATGAATGACGGGAGGATGACATAAGAAGGAAGTCACAGAATATGTGAAGCAAAAGACTGGGAAGACACTTGAATGTTTCTGAAAATCCAGGAGGAAATACTGAACGTACTATTGAATCAATTCTTCTTTTAAAGGAAATGAAGTATGGATGTTAAATAAAATTTAAATAAAAATGGTTGAAGATGCTGAGAGGAACTGTTTGCATAATACATGTAAAAAAAAAAAAAGTGACTGAATGAAATCAGATGAGTAGATATGGTAAAAAGGTTAGAGCGTGATGGATCTGTGGATTTTGAGACGGTTCAGTCATGTGGAAAGAATGGGTGACGGTAGGTTGGTGAACAGAGTATATCACTCAGAAGTGCCAGGGGAAGGAATGGAAGGCCTAGAACAGTGGTGTTCAAATTTAAATAGAAAATATAAAAATAAAAATAGAAAAAATTTCATTATCCGTACCTAAAAAATATGGAAATAAATATATTTTCTTTTTCTTATTCTATCTCAGTAACTGTTCACTTCACTCGTTAATTTGCAGATCATAAAAATGGTCATGAAAAGATTCTGGGCATATTTGTATATTGAATTTATGAAAATTTACATTTTGAATTTATGGTAATAACATGTAGCTAGTAAAATTCCAGTTCCAGGAACTATATTTTGCGTTTTGAACTTATCAATTCCTAGTCTAAATCTGAAGTATTGGGCCATGACCTCAAAAAGTTTGATGACCACTGACCTAGAATGTGTTAGATATATAAATGGCGTGAAAGATCCATTGGAAAGGGGGGGGGGGGGGACTGAACAGTCCGGGTCTGCCTTGCATTGCTTTCCTCTACAGCCAACCCCTGTCAGGGAAAAATGATATATATATATATATATATATATATATATATATATATATATATATATATATATATATATATATATA
>NC_087209.1:75587092-75609592 GCF_015104395.2 Macrobrachium nipponense
TACCTCTTCCCGGGAAGGGGAAGAAGGGTTTGGGGGGGAGGAGAGGGAAGGGGTTGGGGGTGGGGGAGAAATCTGTATGCAAGAGGCCTTCTTCCTTCACCAGCAGCAACCTCCAACAGCCTTGGCGTAGAGGGAAAGGAGAGGAAGACCTGAATCGAAGATGATTTTTTCTTGTGAATCCGAATTCAGTTCATGACGTCAGTTGTCAGTTAGGATTATTGTTGGTGTTCAGTGCTGGTCGTAGTATTGATACTGGTATCCACTGCTTTGGGTCACTTAATATCAGTAAATATTAGTAAATATGTCAGTAATGTTAGTCAATATATAAGTAATTTTAGTGAATATGTCAGTAATGTTAGTCAATATATAAGTAATGTTAGTAAATATGTCAGTAATGTTAGCCAATATATAAGTAATGTTAGCAAATATGTCAGTAATGTTAGTCAATATATAAGTAATGTTAGTAAATATATAAGTAAATATATCTGTAATATTAGTAGATATATAAGTAATGTTGGTAAATATGTTATAAATATATCTGCAATATTAGTAAATATATTAGTAAATGTACCAGTAATATTAGCAAATATATAAGTAATAACAGCAAATATATCAGTAATATTAGTAAATATATCAGTAGTGTTAGTAAATATATCGGTAAATATTAACATATGAATCAGTAAATAATAGTTAATATATTAGTAGCATTAGCAAATATAGCAGTAATGTTAGTAAATATATAAGTAAATATTAACAACTATATCAGTAGCATTAGTAAACATATCCGTAATATATTAGTAAACATATCAGGAATACTAGAAAGTATTTCAGTAATATTAGCAAATATATCAGTAATATCAGCAAAGGTGATCTGCACTAACAACACCTTCAGAATATATTTTACATTACACACTTGTGCCGTTTACAGCGCACTGTGTTTCTTTTACGTGTACCGAATATCATTGAGTCAAGAACCTAAGTACTTTTTGTAAATGTTTTAATCTTCATTGTATTAGAATTAACCGATGTGGTTGATTTCAAGAGAACAACCAATGCAAATTGGAAATCGAAATTTGAATTTGAATTTAATGATAATATTCATCGCACGAATTTTATTGGGCGCCCTCATTGTCTTATATTCATCGTTAGGAATTCATTGTGATCTTTATTGGCAGTTGCTTCATTAAAGATGTTATTTATCGTTTGATATTGATTGTTTGTTGCTGTCTTTGTTGCTTGTGGCCATGGTACTTATTCTTATATCAACGTCCTACTGGCTTTTCGTTACCGATGACATATTATACAAGTAGCACTGTGTAATGATGATAAAGGTTGTCATAACACCATTAATCATTACAATTCGTTATTGATGCTATGACAATAGCTTCATTAATAACACTGCTCTTCTTCTCTATTGTTCAAACTATCTTTCACTCACACACACACACAGATAGGACTTTTTGAAGCGTCCATTCAAGGTGAAGCCATCGAGATTCATAACCTTTGTTACGTCTTTACCTGTGGTACATTGCATCACGTGTTTCGGGGAGTTCAAACATAAGCACATTACATACAAAAAGACACGTCAACACCACACACACACACACACACACACACACACACACACACACACATATATATATATATATATATATATAGATATATATTAGTACATACACATGTGGCCACTTATAAGGGTTTGAGGGATAGCATTACCTTACTTTCTGTTTTAAGTATCGTCCACTAGGACTCTGCCATATGTATGTATGTCACACATTCTTGGTCTATTTACTCCTAACTGTCCAGTTTCTTTACCTTTGTCCCGTTCCAGTTCTCACTTCATATTCGAGAACAAATCCTTCTAGCAGGACCTATGAAATTCCAGAAACGAATCGATGGGATGGTTACCCAACTGTAGAATAATAACGACGCACTCAGTGCCCCGAGTGGAGAAGTAAGAGGGAGGATTGTAATTGTAAATCGAAGTACTTCTTCACTCTCCCGGGGACAGAGCTTTGAACTATAGGCGCGTTAGTCAGGCAACTTCAGAATAATAACCGACTGCACTTGCGACCCTGAGAAGACAGTTACAGAATAGTAGATGCAATTGTTTATCGAAAATTTTCTGTCGAAAATATTCCCTGAACTATGCAATTTTGCTCCATTAATTTAAGTAGTCATTTTTTCCACGCGAGGGAATTTTATTCCTCCGAGGCTTTTTGCTATGTAATTGTAATCGGCTTTAGGGAATGCTTTTCGTTTCATAGAAAATGTTTGCTCATTTTTAGCCATGTTTCTGATTACCAGTTGGAGATGTGATTTTTATTATTCAATACATGCGTGCCAACTCAAGATGCCCTGCCAGGAGATGCAGCCCTTATGAAAACAGAAAATGAGTAGACAATAAAATCTGTAAACGAAACAATGTCATACCCGACGCATGGTCAGTTCCAACTTGTCAATTTTTAGTCCTTTTTGTCAATTTTAAGTTAATTTCAGTCTTGTAATTTTTACTATATTAAGAATCCTGCTCTTATTGAATATTAATATGTATGTGTTTTTATCTCAACAGACTGAAGATGCACATTGTATGTGCGAAACGTCTCAATAAATGTCTCTTCTGATGTGGTTGTCTGCGATTTCCTGAATGGATATATGTGATATACCTGCATAGCATATATATATATATATATATATATATATATATATATATATATATATATATATATATACATATACATATTGTAAGCAGTTGGGCGCGTGTGTAAGTAAATATTGAATTATTTAACCGGTAGATATATATATATATATATATATATATAATATATATATATATTATATATATATACACACATATACATATTGTAAGCAGTTGGGCGCGTGTGTAAGCATATATCGAACGATTTAACCGGTAGATATATCATTCAACAAGGGAAGAGCAAGTCCAAATGCATCTGCAAAGTACTTCACCATGACTGAGCACCGACGGTTAGACTAGACGATTAAGAAAAGATTCTGAAATCGATCCCATGGGGGGAGAAAACGACTTATTAGGGAAAGTTTGCTGGAAAATCAATTATGCTTCGACTGACATGAGCAGCGAATAGTGTACTTGATCGTTAGTGGACTGCTGTAGGTAGCAGCAAATGATAGAGAAGGTTATAAGGGCACTAACAACCCCATTTTAATGAAAGGCTTGCTGAAAACTGGAAGGTTGTCACCCTCAGGAATCACCTCCTCTATTAGAGAAAGAAAAGGATATGCATATGTATATATATATATATATATATATCTATATATATATATACAGGTACAGGTTAATATATACATATAATATATATACATATAGTAAATGCATATATATATAAATATATATATATAGATATATATATATATATATATATATATATATATTATTATTATATTATATATAGATACATATATATATATTATATATATTATATATATATAATATATAGAGAGAGAGAGAGAGGAGGAGTATGCGAGAGAGAGAGAGAGAGAGAGATGACTGCACATGTTTGTGATAACACCTGCTAAAATAATTACATATATAGCATACCGACACATGATACCATCTAGTTCCCTTCAATGGTGCAAGGCAATACAAGCGACTGTGGAACATTTGTAAGACATTGGTAGCATTTTTCATAATTCCACACCCAGGTTTTCTCAAGGATATTTACTCTAAAAGGAAATTTACCATCATATATCATAATAATTAAAGTCTTGTTTTACTTGACCGTTTATGCTTAACAAAGACACGAACAATAAAGAAACAATACTACAAACACAAAACTGAGGAGCAATATTTGCAGTGATTCGTTTGTTTAGTGGAGAGATGTGGTGGGGGTAGGGTGAGGTGAGTAGGGGGTTTGTCAGTGAAGTAATACTTTCATTAACACCCACCACCCCCCCAACCCCACACCAACACCTAATTCCTGGCCTACAATTTTTCTGTTTTCGAAGCTGTATTAAGTATTGACGAACTTAACGTACATTCAAAGGCGAGATGTTATACCAATAAAAAAACCAATATCAGGGGTAACAATATAACGACTTCTCTTTTCTACGAAATCTCTTTAAAGATCTCTTAGGCAAAAGAAATATTTTTTTTTTCGGAGCAGAATAAGAAAACGAGCTGAAAAAATGACGAACTTAACGTACATTCAAAGAAGAGATGTTATACCAATAAAGAAACAATCAGAGGTAACAATATAACGACTTCTATTTTCTACGAAATCTCTTAAAAGATCTCTTAGGCAAAAGAAATATTTTTTTTTCGGAGCAGAATAAGAAAACGGGCTGAAAAAAAGACACGAAATTAATTTTGGATATCTTGCAGTGATGTATCTATTCGCAGACAAATGATCAACAAGTGTTCATGGAGCAGACAAAGCAAAATAAATATAAAATATAAAAGTGATAAATGTCTAAACTCACTTAATCGATATAGACAGTTTTTCCCCGTATTTATAGTTTAGAAATAAATGGATTATACCCGGAAGCAATAGAGGCGGCTGTCCTTCGAGAGGATTATATATAAAATGTAATAAAAAAGGCAGGATAAAAAAAAATAGAATAACAAATAGTTCCCCCTGTCAGTTCAAACGAGGCGTCAGAAGTGGTGTTTTACAAGACATAACGGGGTCTGACGGCGATGACCGTAAATTCTGCAACGCCATTTTGCCGAAACCAATTGAATGTGGTGGGTGGAAGATATGAGGTCTGGAATTCTCGGAATATTATGAATTCGCCTGGAAACCCTGAGTCTTAGAATTCGGTCGAGAGAGAGAGAGAGAGAGAGAGAGAGAGAGAGAGAGAGAGAGAAGGACGTCCAGGAGAATCGAGAATGAGGAAGTGACTTGAAGAGACTACCGAGTAAGAGAGACTGAGAGAACGGTTGAAGTACCAGATAATTAATGAGCTCGTGAAAGACTTCTTGATGACAGAGCGTCTGAGTGGCCGAAGGAGTTCATTCGTGAATGAATATGAAGGACAAAAATGATTTCACGTAAATTGGGAAATGACGACACAACGGCAACGGATTTCCCAAGGATTTTCCATCCCGGTGAGTAGCTTCATACTTAATTAAGGAAAAGATGAGTGATGAATTAATGCAATGTAGATATTAGCTAAGGAAAAAATATTAAGAATCTTTCCTAGGTAGTGAGCCAAAGAGTTTTTGGGGGTCGTAATAGGACTATTATTTTTTGTGGGTCATCATTATTACGACATTTGCAGTTTTTTCAATATCTAGGTAAACCATTGGGGTCACTATCTAGGAAAGGTCCAAAATGAAGAAACTTAACGAAGGGATAACAAATGAATAAAGCGAATATATAAACAAACAAAAATTCCAAGGAAAAAAAAAGAACAGGTAACTGACAGATAAAATGGTTACACGAAACCGACTATTCTCTTCAGAAATTTCAGGCTAGTTAAGAGAAAAGGTAATGCAAAAAGTTAAGTACAATCCAGCGCTCTGCTTCCCACAAAAAAAAAAAAGAGAAAAATGAAAAAATTCTCTCATGCAGATATGTTTATTGCTATTTCATCTTTGCTCTTTTCTCTATGCTCCACTGAATGGGTGAACACATATTAGATGTGCTTTGGGAAATTACGGATATTATTATTTATAAAAAAAGAAATTGACTTCCGGTCGTAAAGACTGGCATGTTAGTCATTCCGTTCTTCTCTCTGCTGCAACTCATGCTTCCTTTAGATCTGCTAAGTAATGCTGTATTTGTACCCTGACGGGAATGTAATCTCTAAACCTAAGAGTAAAGGTCATTTCTTGATCCTTTTTCCAACCGAGGGAAGACAAGTGTCTTCGAAAGCAATACTTGGGAATTATGAAGTGATGGTTGAGCCATTTCTCCTCTATGGAAGTGAAATGTGAATACCGAGTGCAACTGAAATAATTCAAAAGGGCACAAACTATTGTAATGAATTATGGAATAAAAAGATATAAAATAGTGAGAAATGTTGAGAAACACCGAAAATCAGATTAGGAAGTTAGTGCAAGTCTCGTCGTAATGGAGTGGTGTGGTCTTGTGGAGGAAAAAGGACAATCTGTTGAAAAAGTTGTATAAATCAGAGGTTTATATATACTGTATATATATATGTATATGTATTATATATATATATATAGTATATATATATATATATATATGCACATATATATATAAACATATACATTATATATAAATAATTATACGTATATATTGTATACATACACACATACGTATTATATATATATATATATATATATATATATATATATATATATATATATATATATATATATATCTAATAAAAGGAGCCCATAAAAACACCAAAATGTAGAGAGAAAAGTACTATATTTCAGAGACTGCTGTCTCTGAAATATAGTACTTTTCTCTCTACATTTTGCGGTTTTTATGGGCTCCTTTTATTAGATGGAATTCTGTTGTTACAGAACACTTTTACTAGTCATATATATATATATATATATATATATATATATATATATATATATAGAGAGAGAGAGAGAGAGAAGAGAGAGAGAGAGAGAGAGTTACGTCTTGGCAAATGTGGGACCTGTCTCCTGGAACTACACTTCAGAAAAATATTAAAATAATTACAGGTCGTGGGGTTTTCACGGACGAAGAATATTTTCCTCTTTATTTTTTCTAGTTGCGTAATTCAAGTGATACGTAAAAGGACTGCAAGGATATCTTCTCTCTCCGTCCATCATGTCCGTGTATCTCCCTCTCAGTGTATTATAAACCATAATATATTCATTTTTAGGTTTCTGTAAAAGAAAACTATTGAGGTTATTTGTCTGTCCGTCCGCACTTTTTCTATCCATCCTCAGATCTTAAAAACTACTGAGGCTAGAGGGCTGCAAATTGGTATGTTGATCATCCACCCTCCAATCATCAATCAGACCAAATCGCAGCACTCTAGCCTCAGTAGTTTTATTTTCTTAAGGTTAAAAGTTAGCCATGATCGTGCGTCTTGTACCCTTTTAGGTGTCAATAACACAGGCTATCACAGGGCTGTGGGTGAAAGTTTCATGGGCCCTGGCTGAGGGTTTCTTACAGCATTATACGCTGTACAGAAAACTCGATTGCGACAAAGACCCGTCGGTGCATTTTTTTCTACTTGTTTATTTCTGTCATCACTGTTATTAATTTTGTTGACATCGTGAGCTTGACAGAGTAACAAAATAATACCAGAATAATGAAAAGACACCAACATAACTCGCAGTGCCGCCCCCCCCCCCCCTCTCTCTCTCTCTGCAGCTGTAACACCCACAGGGAAAACCCAGAACCTGTTTGTTTTTAATCTCTCTCTCTCTCTCTCTCTCTCTCTCTCTCTCTCTCTCTCGGGAAACGAAAATACCGAAAACTGTCTTTTCTGTTTAATTTGCGAGGGAATCTTTTTCGCGTTTAAAAATGTACCACACAACACACATATATACATACATATATATATATATATATATATATATATATATATATATATATATATATATACGCACACACACACACATATATATGTACATATATACGTATGCGTGTATGTACGGGCGTGTATGCATACGTGAACACTTTCAAATGACAGTCTGCCTTGAGAATGAACGACGAACAGAGATGGCAAAGCAAGCTAAAAGCGTTCATATTACAAGTGCCACCGTTGGGGGTTGGGGGGGGAGGGGGTGGCATGAATAACACTGAATCGCCCTATAAATAAGCAGAGTAAAAGTAGGAATCACCATTACAGCTCATTATGCGCTCTCCTCCGTACCGGAACGGAAATGGTTATAGATATCGAGCATGTTCGATTACGATAGCTGAAGGTGACAGCAGGTAGCATAGAGCGAATTTCCTGCAAATTGGCCTGAAATTGAATTATTTTTGACCTTTCGTTATGAACTCTGGTCTACAGTTGCGCAATTCTACCAATCGAGTTAAATTTATTTTTTTTTTTTAACTTTTTAGTTGCTATGGCGACTGTCAAAGGCAGAAAAAGACGAAGCTTCTAATTTTTTTTTTTTTTTGGCTAAAAATGTTTCCTTTACGAATTCAAACCCGTTTGCTTATAAAATCTCTCTCTCTCTTCCTGGGAAATCTCTCTCTCTCTCTTTTCCTGGGAAAACGTGATATTACAGGATAATTTCTTGTTGAGAATAAAAGGAAAGAATTGTTCCTATACACAAAAAATATAATGCACCACACACAAGCATACCTGTGCATCTAGCTACCTACCTACCTACATATATATATATATATATATATATATATATATATATATATATATATATATATATGTGTGTGTGTGTGTGTATATATATATATATACATATTCATACATATATGATAATACATACCTATCTGTATATCTATCCATATACGTATATGTGTATATATATAGAACATGTGTGCCATTAAGCCGTGGAAATAAATAACGACCAGAAGCGGTGGTTCACTGTAAGCGCTCACGTAAATGCCGCCATCAGAAAGCAAAAGTGGCATTAAATTGATCTATAAATGATCAGGAATGACTATCACTGTTCTTTATATCCTTTAGTGTTTATTCGAACGGGAATGATTAGCTACTGGTCTTAAGCTATTTCGATTAAGATCACGTGAGAGTTTCCTTCATCTGGGCCAAAACTCAATTTTACCAATGACTGAGAAGGCTTTGTCTGTCCGTCTGCACTTTTTCTCTCCGCCCTCAGATCTTCAAAACTACTGAGGCTAGAGGGCTGCAGATTGGTATGCTGATCATCCACCCTCCAATCATCAATCATACCAAATTGTAGCCTTCTAGCATCTATAGTTATTATTTTATTTACTGTTGAAATTAATCAAAATCGTGCATCTGGCAACGCATAAGACCAGGCCACCATCGTGGCGTGGTTAAAGTTTCACGGGCCGCAGCTCATTCAGCATTACACTGAGACCACCATTTTCGGTGGCCTTGATTATATACGCTATACAGAACACTCGATTGCGCCCAAGAAACTTCGGCGCATTTTTCGCTTCTTTTATTCGTCACCATAGCGACTGGTTAAATCCAGGAAAATAAGAAAAATAAATTTTTTGGCTAATAAAGTTTTTTTATTTTTTTCAAGGATAGGCGAGTCTCAAAGCCTGGAAAACATAAATTTAATTTCCTTTGCTAACAAAAATTTTCCTAGCCCTTTTTATTTATTCATTTATTTTTTTATCGTCCAGTCGAATTGCATAGTTTTGGAAAAGGATACTTTCTTATCTGTCATTTCATTTATTATATTTTTCCACGGAAATCAGTACCTTCGTGTTGTATTAGTGAGCCTGAAACACAAGAAGATAATAATTCTTATTGTCCACAACTGATGTTTTCCTGACTTATATTTTACGTCTATTTTCAGAGAACTTTAGTTCTTTTGACAGCCACTTTGTCAATATAAACTTGCATCGGTCTTTGCTTTTTTTCTTTTTCCGTTGTAGTAGTAGTAGTAATAATAATAATAATAATAATAACAATAATAATAATAATAATAATAATAATAATAATAATAATAATAATAATAATAATCTTTTAGGCCTATTTCAAATGGATGATTGCAGAATTTGAATATTAATGAAATTATTATCGACAATATTCTAACGGGCACTGGGGCTTAGTCCGAATGAATGCTCATTACGGACCAAGACCAATTATTTATTTTGTTGGGGGGTGGGGGCGGGGCGGGGGGGGGGGGGGGGGAACGCACAGAATCTAAAATACCATTTGACATTGGAATAATATCAATGTTGCCAGAGATTTTCCAGAATCTGACATGATTCCCATTATCAGGGATGAGCTTCGTCTTGATGAGAGAGAGAGAGAGAGAGAGAGAGAGAGAGAGAGAGAGAGAGAGAGAGAGAGAGAGAAATAAACAGGTAAAGAGAGAGAGGTGTATTTATTCGGAAAAACAAGTATAAAATGTGAGAGAGGTTGGGGGGGGAGTGGTTACTAATGAGGATATAAAATCAGTATTTCTCTCAGCTACGACAGAATAATTATACATGGCTAAGGAACCGACGGTAATTTGGGGCACTTACCTAAATTTAGGGCACTTACCGTAAAAGGGGTTGGCCTTACGCCTTCTCAGTTTAGGGAACGAGGTTCGTAATGGCTCTTCTGAGTTCGGGTGGAGAAACATTTAATATATGAACGGTGGCCTTTCCTCTGCTGCATTCTTCTTAACGCCACTCCACCGTTCATGCTAATTAATCTCTACATTCACCGACTGGCAAGTAAATATCCAGTACTTATTAACTTGGGAAGCATAAACCGCCCCAGAAAAGGAAAGTGGTGTTTGTTGTACGTTCACTGAATGTAATAGGTTTACTTCGTTACGAGACAAACCAAATGACTTGATTGACAAACCACCCAAATGGAGAACACACAAACCACCAGCAAACCAAAATGTCTGCTATCCTCTCTCTCTTTACCTGTACACCGGGGAAGTATTCGAGAGAGAGAGAGAGAGAGAGAGAGAGAGAGAGAGAGAGAGGAGGAAAGAGATGAGAGAGAGCGAGAGAGAGAGAAGAGAGAGGAGGAGGAGAAGAGAGAGAGAGAGAGAGATGCCTGAGGAATTTCCTTCCTTTTTTCCCATCTTTCTCCTCCTCTTCTTCTTCTTCTTCTCTGGAGAGCAGTAATTTCTTGCAGGCTTTTAGTGGCCGCCTAATGACTGGGGGGATTCAGACCAACGCAACGTCGACAGGAGAGCTAGCTAAAACTCTCGTCTTTAATACGACGTAATTCCACTCACGAAGATTTAAATGGGGTCTCATAGATGTTCCGGGTATCTCTACAGACAGATTTTGAGACGCGTAGGATGTGATTCTCCGGGTTTTCTTCTGTCTCGACTGCTCTCTTTCTGTCTCGAATGATTCAAGACATTCCTGTTATCTGTACAGACAAAAAATTACGCCACCAAGAATAGAAATCCTCGGGGTTCCAGGATCGACATTTTGGAAACCTATAAACAGATTTCCAGAGTATTATTATTATTATTATTATTATTATTATTATTATTATTATTATTATTATTATTATTATTATTATTATTCAGAAGATAAACCCAATTCATATGGAACGAGCCAACCAAAGGGGCCACTGACTTGAAATTCAAGCTTCCAAAGAACATAGTGCTCATTAAGAAGTAAGAGAAGGCAAAGGGAGATACAGAAAGGAGAGATCCCACTCACTGAAAAGAAAGGAAATGGATAAATATATAAAAACTGTATTAATATTGCGATGAACGAGTCTCATCGAGGCTTCTGTCTCGCCCGCCCTATCTCTCTCTCTCTCTCTCTCTCTCTCTCTCTCTCTCTCGAAAGATGTCTCGCATGCATCACAAATATCTATACGGACAGAATTTCAAGAAACTCTTCGGACCCTGTCTCGACAGGTTTGTTCGTCTCGATGTCTCCAAGATCCTTTCAATATGCTCTGGTAATAAATTGAAAGGATCTTGGCAGTCTCGACGGGTTGTGTCAATGAAAATCTACGCAGCTGGAAACCCATTTTTCAGAAGCTGAGAGTCTTGGAGAGAAGACCCCATCCCATACGTCTCCTCTCGTCGTATCTGTTTCTGTTCCGAACGATATTCCCCAGACATTCTTGGCGTCTCAACAGACGGAATTCCAGACGCTACAGGAATGAGGCTCCACAGACCCGCTGTCTCGTCTGGTCTGTGTCTTCCTCGAACAGCTATTTGCAGTCTTTCGAGGCATCCCTGTAGATAAGAGAATATTGCCCAAGTACCAACAACTAAAATGACCGAAGAATGAATGAATGGTAAATGAAAACAAACACTACATATGATTCACCACGAGAGCCTAATGAATAATTCCACGTCAGTGAAGACTCATGAACAATTAATCAGATTAATCATTCATTCTAAGAACGCATGAATAATCGAGTGGTCAAATACGATAAGAAACGCTTCGAGAACGAAATGCATAATTAACAGATGCTTCCTATGCTATTAATAGTCCTCGAGGCATTGCATAAACAAACGGCCTCTCTCTCTCTCTCTCTCTTCCTTAGACTGTTTACATTCGCGTTGGATCACTGGTGTTTGCGCTCCGACTTTTTTTTTTTTATTTCTTTTCAACTTCAGAGGAAATGTATTTGCAAGGGCCTCTAGCAAACAGCTAAGAGCTCACGGATTCTTTTCCTCACAACTGCAGGGTCTAAAGGTTCCGTTCCTTTCCTTTCTGGGCCCTCTAGGTTTTACGCTTAATACCATTCCTAGAAATGTTTTCACGCAGAAGTAACGCCGCAGTTTTCTGCATCAAATCGTATCTCTCTCCCTCTCTCAGTCTTTCTATCTATCCTATGGGCTAAAACACCACCCATTCTTTCATTTTTGCTCTTAATCTCGTGGCCTGCCCTTTTTTCCAAAACTCACTTTCCCTTTATCTTTATTACGTTCCCTTTTGCACGTTCCTTCAAGCATCTATAGTAATAAAGTTAGATCGTCATCGGCAGATTCGCTTATGATAATGATATAGTTAATATTGACGCTAACAGGGATGTATGACATAATGTAATCGTTACTATCCTAATGACAGTAATCCTAACATCAATAGCGAATTATCTAGTACTTTTTGGTTTTATGAAAAGAAAAACTATTGTCCGCCCCCAGATCTTAGAAACTACTGAGGCTAAAGGGCTGCAAATGGGTATGTTGATCATCCACCCTCCAATCATCAAACATACCAAATTGCAGCACTCTAGCTTCAGTATTTCTCTTTTTTTTACTTTCTTAAAGGTTATAGTTAGCCATACGTCTGGCAACGATATAGGCTAGGCCAATGGTTCCCAAACTTGGCCATACCAAGGATCCCAATATGATATGTCCCAGCCAATCTATAGTAGTTATCCCGGTATGGTAATACCGGGATACCTACCCAGTACAACGTAGTACATTTTAATATATGCACATTCCTGCGTAAAGTAAGTATAAGTAAATGTATGGAATATTTTCAATGTCATTTATATTGCTTTAAATTCGATACAAAGTAAAATTGATGAATATAGCCACAATTTTTTTTTTATTCTGGAGTTGAAAAAGTATTAATTTGTACATTGTGTCACGGACCCCCTAGGGCCTTCTCCTGGACCCCCAGGGATCCGCTGACCCCAGTTTGGGAACCACTGGGCTAGGCCACCACCGGGCCGTCGTTAAAGCTTCATGGGCCGCGGCTCATACAGCATTATAACGAGACCACCAAAAGAAAGTTCTATTTTCGATGGCCTTCCTTGATTATACGCTGTGCAGAGTACTCGATTTTTTACTTATTAAAAGTTGGAAAAAAATTATAATTAAGAGGCCAAGAGGAATCGTTAGTAATATTTACAGTGCAATATACATTTATGTTAAGCGTCCTGTTTATTTCTATCAATTTGAATGTTACTTCCACCTGCATTTTTAACCATTTCTCTTTTTTATCTGCTTTCCTCATTCTCCTGTAGTTGTTGCAACATCAATTACTCATGGCTATGAGTCAATCTCAATTTGAGTAAATTCAGCTATGGTATTTTCAATTCAAAAGATATGGAATAAACTTTTCAATCCCGAAAGGAAATAAACTTTTCAATCCGAAAAAAATGGAATAAAACTTTTCAATCGAAAGAAATGGAATAAAACTTTTTTCAATTCGAAAGAAATGGAATAACTTTTCAATTGAAAGAAATGAATAAACTCCAATACGAAAGGAAACCAAACGGATTAACTTTTCAATCCGAAAGAAATGGAAATAAAACTTTTCAAATCAAAGAAATGAATAAAACTTTTCAATTTCCCCCCCCGAAAGAAACGGATAACTTTTTTCAATCGAAAGAAATGGAATAAACTTTTCAATTCGAAAGAAATGGAATAAATTTTTCAATTCGAAAGAAATGGAATAAACTTTTCAATTCGAAAGAAATGGAATAAACTTTTTTCAATTTTCGAAAGAAACAAATAACGAAAGGAATAAACTTTTCAAATCAAAAGAAAATGGAATAAACTTTTTCAATTGAAAGAAACGGAATTAAACTTTTTTCAATTGAAAGAAAAGGAATAAACTTTTTCAAAATCAAAAGAAATGGAATAAAAACTTTTCAATTCGAAAGAAACGGAATAAACTTTTTTCAATTCGAAAAGAAATGGAATAAACTTTTCTTCAAAAACGAATTAAACTTTTTTCAAATCGAAAGGAAATGGAAACAAACTTTTCAATTCGAAAAGAACGGAATAAACTGGGGGGGGGGGTTTTTTCAATCGAAAAGA
Source organism: Macrobrachium nipponense (assembly GCF_015104395.2). Classification (NCBI taxonomy): domain Eukaryota; kingdom Metazoa; phylum Arthropoda; class Malacostraca; order Decapoda; family Palaemonidae; genus Macrobrachium; species Macrobrachium nipponense. The sequence continues at coordinate 75,601,416 of NC_087209.1, forward strand.
AATGGAATAAACTTTTTTCAATTCGAAAGAAAATGGAATAAACTTTTTCAAATTGAAAGGAAATTGGAATAAAAAAACTTTTCAATTGGAAACAAGAAAGAAATGGAATAAACTTTTCAAATCAAAAGCAAAATGGAATAAACTTTTTTCCAAATTCGAAAAGAAAGGAATAAACGTTTCAATTCGAACGAAATGGATAAACGTTTCAAATCAAAACGAATGAATAAACTTTTCAATTCGAAAGAACGGAATAAAACTTTTTCTCAATTCGAAGAAATGGAATAAACTTTTCAATTCAAAAGAAATGGAATAAACTTTTCAATTCGAAAGAAATGGAATAAACTTTTCAATTCGAAAGAAATGGAATAAACTTTTTTCCAATTCGAAGAAATGGAATAAACCTTTTTCAATCAAAGAAACGGAATTAAACTTTTTTTTTCAATTCGAAAGAAACGGTAAACTTTTTTCAAATTCAAAAGAAATTTGGAATAAAAAAAACTTTTTCAATTCCAAAGAAACGGAATTAACTTTTCAATTCGAAAGAAACGGAATAAATTTTTTCAATTCCGAAAGAAATGGAATAAACTTTTCAAATCAAAAGAAATGGAATAAACTTTTCAATTCGAAAGAAACGGAATAAACTTTTTTCAATTCGAAAGAAATGGAATAAACTTTCAATTCAAACAAATGGAATAACTTTTTTCAATTCGAAAGAAACGGAATAAACTTTTTCAATTCGAAAGAAAGAAAAATGGAAATAACTTTTCAATTCGAAAGAAACGGAATAAACTTTTTTTCCAATTCGAAAGAAATTGGAATAAATTTTTTCCAAATTCGAAAGGAAACAACGAAAGAAACAAGGTTTTTTCAAGGCGAAAGAAATGGAATAAACTTTTTCAAATTCAAAAGAAATGGGAATTCGAAAGAAAATGGAATAAACTTTTCAATTCGAAGAAATGGAAATAAACTTTTCCATTCGAAAGAAATGGAACCTCAAACTTTTTTGCATTCGAAAGAACGGAATAAACTTTTTTTCAATTTTTTCTAAAGAATGGAATAAACTTTTTCAAATCAAACAAAAGAAATGGAATAAACTTTTCAATTCGGAAAGAAACGGAATAAACTTTTTTAATTCGAAGAAATGAATAAACTTTTCAAATTTTCAAGAAAGAAATGGAATCAACTTTTTTCAATTCGAAAGAAATGGAATAACTTTTCAATTCGAAAAGAAATGGAATAACTTGTGGTCAAATCACGAAAGAAAGGAATAACTTCATTCAAATCAAAGAAAGAACAAAGAAACGGAATAAACTTTTTTCAATTCGAAAAAGAATAAATTTTCAAACAAAAAATGGAAAACTTTTCTTCGAAAGAAAGGAATAAACTTTTTTCCATTCGAAAGAAATGGAATAAAAACTTTTCAAATCGAAGAAAGGAATAAACTTTTTTCTTCGAAAGAAATGGAAATAACGGTTTTCAAATCAAAAGAAACCAAATGGAATAAACTTTTCAACTTCGAAAAGAAATGGAATAAACTTTTTTCCATTCGAAAGAAATGATTAAATTGGTTTTTTCCATCGAAAGAAACGGAATAAACTTTTTTCAATTCGAAAGAAATGCGGAATAAACTCAATTCGAAAGAAATGGAAGGAAACTTTTCCAATCGAAAGAAATGGAACTCCAAATTCGAAAGAAAAGGAATAAACTTTTTCATCGAAAGAAATGGAATAAACTTTTCAATTCAAAGAAAGGAATAAACTTTTTTCAATTCGAATTCAAAGAAATGGAATAAAACTTTTTTTCCATCGAAAGAAATGAATAAACTTTTTTTCAATTTTCGAAAGAAATGGAATAACTCCATTCGAAAGAAATGAATAAAACTTTTTCAAATGAAGGAAAGGAATGAAACAAACTTTTTCAATCCGAAAGAAATGGAATAAACTTTTCAATACGAAAAGAAATGAATAATCTTTTCATCGAAAAGAAAGGAAAAACTTTTCAATACGAAAGAAATGGAATAAACTTTTCAATACGAAAGAAATGGAATAAACTTTTCAATTCAAAAGATATGGAATAAACTTTTCGATATGAAAGAAATGGAATAAACTTTTCAATTCAAAAGATATGGAATAAACTTTTCGAATGAAAGAATGGAATCCAGAACTTTTTCAATCAAAAGATATGGAAATAAACTTTTCGGTACGAAAGAAATGAATAAACTTTTCAATTGAAAGAAATGGAATGAAACCTTTTCAATTCAAAAGATTATGGAATAAATTTTCAATTACGAAAAGAAATGGAATAAAACTTTTCAATTCAAAAGATATGGAATAAACTTTTTCGACTATGAAAGAAAGGTGGGATAAAGTTTCATTTCAAAGAATTATGGAATAAACTTGTTCGAATACGAAGAAATGGAATAAACTTGTTCAATACGAAAGACAATTGGAATAAACTTTTCAATTCAAAAAGTATGGAATAAACTTTTCAATACGAAAGAAATGAATAACTTTTCAATCTCAAAAGATATGGAACTAACTATGTTTCGTATGAAAAGAAATGAGAATAAGACCCTTTTCAATTCAGAAGATATGAATAAATTTTCAATCCGAAAGAAATGGTAATAAACTTTTCAATTCAAAAAGATTATTGGAATAAAACTTCGATAGAAAGAATGGAATAAACTTTTCAATTCAAAAGATATGGAATAAACTTTTCGATATGAAAGAAATGGAATAAACTTTCAATTTCAAAAAGAATGGAATAAACTTTTCAATACGAAAGAAATGGAATAAACTTTTTCAACTCGAAAGAAATAGAATAAACTTTTCAATCCGAAAGAAATGGACAATAAGACATTTTTTCACTACGAAAGAAATGGAACAACTTTTTCAACTCGAAAGAAGTAGAATAACTTTTTCAATCCGAAAGAATGGAATAACTTTTTTCAACTTCTGAAGAAAGAAATAGAATAAACTTTTCAATTCGAAAAAGAAATGGAATAAACTTTTTTTCAATTCGTAAAGAAAGAAATGGAAAAACTTTTCATTTAAAAGAAATGGGAAGAACTTTTCAATTCGAAAGAAAGGAATAAATTTTTAATTAAAAAGAAATGGGAATAAACTTTTCAATTCGAAAGAAATGGAATAAACTTTTCATTTAAAAAGAAATGGAATAAACTTTTTTCAATTCGAAAGAAATGGAATAAACTTTTCATTTAAAAAGAAATGGAATAAACTTTTCAATTCGAAAGAAATGGAATAAACTTTTTTTCAATTCGAAAGAAATGGAATAAACTTTTCATTTAAAAAGAAATGGAATAAACTTTTTTAAATTCGAAAGAAATGGAATAAACTTTTCAATTCGAAAGAAATGGAATAAACTTTTCATATAAAAAGAAATGGAATAAATAACATTTTAGTACTGGCTGACTATTTGTGGATCACACAAACCGATACACTGACATATGAATATGACACATGGTTTATGACACACATATGACACAAGACGGCAATGCAGAGGAGGCCATATTCTTTAATTATGTAAGTGGTCTTGCACACTGAGATAACTTCAGTACCACCAGCAACGTTAAAAATATCAGAAACGACCAAAACATCACGACAAGTGGCCAACATCGGCAAAAACATCATCGACAAATCGCCAACACCGGCCTAAACGTTAATGAGAGATCGCCAATTCGACAAAAACGTTACCGACAAATCGCCAACATCGGCAAAAACATCACCGACAAGTCGTCAACATCGGCAAAAACATCAACAACAATTTGCCAACATTAGCAAAAACATCACCGACAAGTCGCCAACTTCGGCAAAAACATCACCGACAAGTCGCCAACATCGGTAAAAACAATACCGACAAACCGCCAACATCGGCAAAAACGCCACCGACAAATCGCCAACATAGGCAAAATCATCACCGACATATCGCAAACATCGACAAAAACATCACCGACAAATCGCCAACAGGCAAAATCATCACCGACATATCGCCAACATCGACAAAAACTTCACCGACATATCGCCAACATCGACAAAAACATCACCGACATATCACCAACTTCGACAAAAACATCACTACTGTATAATAGATCAACAGCGTATGTAAACCTGGTAGCAACAACAAAAACATCAACAACAACACATCACAAGCAACGCAATCACTTACAACAAGAAGCAAAACAACCCAGCAAAAAAAAAAAAAAAAAAAACAAAAAAAAAAAAAAAAATAAAAACTGAATAATTTCAAAGACAAACGCACCAACAAAAGTATCTAGATGAAAAACAATAACAAAAGCTCGTGATCAAAGGAACAGAAGCTTAAATGGAAGATACAAAAACAATAGACATTCGTCCTGACAAGGAAGCGTGATTAAAAACTCTCTCTCTCTCTCTCAAGTTACCATGTATGTTTAGCAAGGAAATTACTTACGTATGGTTTTCTCTCTCTTCTCTCTCTTCTCCCTCTCTCTCTACTCTCTCGGCTCTCTCTCTCTGTTAAGTTAGAATGACAGTTTATGGAAAAAGTAATTAATGATCTCTCTCTCTCTTTCTCTCGATATATATATATTATAGAATTATACTATCATATATTATTATATATTTATCTTTATATATATATATATATATATGATATATATATAATTTATATATATATATATATATATTTCTAATAATATAATATGGTATAATATTATAACTAGATTATATAGATATCTATAATATATATATATATATATATATACTTATGTATGTTGTTATTGATGTAATGGATTGACTGTATATCATATCTTATATATAGTATATATTAATTTATATATATAATATAATATATCTATATATATCTATATTACACACATATATACACACACACATTACATACCTATTTTATATAAACGTATGTACTGTATATATATTATATATATATATATCTATGCATATAGATTACCGAATAAAAAAAAAAACCGCTAGCGGAGAAGTGAAATTACTGAGCCTAACTCAACCAAATTTCACCCAAACGTCACCGCAGTCACTTGCAACATTTCCCATCACGCAACGGATTTCAAATTCATCCCGGCCACTGCTTCGATGACAAGGGGGATGCTTTCGGTTAGAGAACGTCATGCAAAATAGCGTTCGCTTATAATACGTCGCGCGGCGTGAGCCAACGCCGTTAGGATTATTGTAGTTGTTATTGCTGGTAGTTATTGTTGTTGCTAGCAGCCAATCCCGGTCGAACATGGGGAATTGGCCAGGTTATGGATGCCGGCGGCTGCGTTTTAGATTACTGAATTAATTTATAAATCAGTCCTGGTGATCATTTTTATTATTGTAAGTAATGTTATTATGTATCATTTATTATCAATAAATGATTTATTATTACAAATAAGTCGTTTCTTATTGTAAATAATTTCCAAACATATCGTTATAAATAATTAATTTTATATTATAATAATTCATTTATTATTGTAATAAATTCAATATAAAAACAATATATTATAAATAATTCATTCTAAATTATTCACAATAACTTTCATTACCACAAATAATTTTGTCACAAAAAATAACCAAGCTGCGATATGCGACAATTTAGGAAAAAAACAATGAAATTGATACATAAATTAATAAATTAAAAGTAATTAATAATAATAGACGGAACTAACGTAAGACTGAAACTGAACGGCTATTAGCAAAACTACTTCACAGATAAAAGGCTGCACGAACGTTAAGACGAAAGAGTTCGTTCTATCTGCACGTTCATTTTCGTAAATTACCTCCCTTTACTAAATTAGCCGTTGAGTTAAACTGACCGCAGTGCATTCGAATAATTATGCCGTTATTATTCAGTCATTGCAAATCGTATCTATAAACTTTGTACGTTTTGCTTTTTTTCTTTTTAAACTATTCTCAATGTTATTACTGTTGTTATTACCATTATTTTGATTACCATCTTTTATACTACTTCAGCAAGTGCGGATGTTACCGATTCATAATTTTTCTTAGCATGTTATCTTATGTATCTACGTAGATTGTGTATGTTAATGTCTATTCTTTGTATGTTCCATGTAGATGGCCTTGAGCTGACAATATAATTTATTATTATTATTATGATGTTGTAAACTGAGAGAGAGAGAGAGAGAGAGAGAGAGAGAGAGAGAGAATGTACTTCCAGCAACCACGAAAACACTGCAACGAAATATCGGTTCATTGTCAGGCACTGGCCCCGAGGTCGGCGTACTTCGTCTATTTTCTATCGTGTCACGGTGTTTGGTCAGAGCGAAAAGCCCTCGCCCTGCTCTCCCCCAGTGACTCAGCACATCCTCTCAGCCTTCCAGTGGATTCCCTCCTGATGGGGATGACAATCATGGCCAGGGGGCTCCTTGATACCGTTCTATGGCTTCGAAGGACCATCATGAAGGAAGTCCTTTGGCGGATGTGCTAAGCCAGTGTGAATCGACGCAACAGTCGTATACACACATTTCAAATAAACATTATGTCGTCCTACCCTGACAAGCTGGGTTCCAAGTCAATAAATATTCTATCTGTTTGTAGTATTAAAATGCCCTCGCAACATCATTGGTCAGCGATACGAATTTAAACTGCATATTTGGTCCTTAAACGAAAACCCATATTTGGAATCCTCGTGAAAAGTTCTAGCAGAATCAGGTTTCATTTTTTCTCTAGGCTGAATATGGCGGGAAACAAGCACAATAAAAGCCATAAGGAACTATTATGTCTTTTCAAGTCACAAATTGAAATGACTACCTCCTATGCTGAACAGACATCAAACGGACACATATTCTTGAATGTAATACGTACGAGATATCTTCCCAATAGTGATAAACCAGTTACCAAACAAACAAAACGGATCAGCTCAAAATAGCTAGAGCGCAACCACAGTTTATTCTTTGCCAGGACTGGTGTCCTGTTTTATGTATGGTGGTCTCTGTAGCGAGTGGGCGACGATGGGAAAGACGAGGCTCTGTCTATACAATGTAGCTCTATTCCCAATGGCTGGCTGTAGGCTATAAAGGTTGTATTGGATACCGTTACTTGTGGGAAGAGTCTCTGCTACTAAAATCTGAATATGGATTAAGCAATATGGAACGCAATGAAAGGAACTAGTCTATATGTACTCTTTGTAAGGAGAAAATGTAAATGCATTTTAAATGTACATATATTCACACACACACACACACCAATACCACCACACACACATATATATATATATATATATATATAGATATATATATATATATATATATATATATATATATTATTTTTCAGTAGATGAAACCTTATTCATATGGAATAAACCCACAGGTGCGAATCATTGACTTGAAATTCAAGCTTCCAAAGAATATGGCGTTCGTTACAAAGAAGTAAGAGGAATTACAGGGAAATATAGAAAGAAGAGATCCCACTTATTAAAAAGGAAGAAGTATATTAATAAATAGATAAATAGATAAAAATGCAATGACAATAGTATTAGGGTAGTAATGCATTGCACTTTCGCTTGGACTTCTGACGTTCAAACTGCGTGACTTCCTCTGGGAGGCTGAAGTTCCACAGTCCAACGGAGGGAGGGATAAAGGACCTCTGGAACCGAGAAGTTCGAATGCTTCGTCCATTTACTGCATAAGTGCATATCTGTGCTGCTGTTCAGAGAATCTGGTTGTTCTCGGCAGATGTAGGGGATCAGGGATCAATTATGAATGGGAAAGACCTTTGTTGAAGTCCAACTTTTGAAAAAGTGACACACACAGATATTTATATAGTATATATATATATATATATAATTTAATTATATATATATATATATATATATATATTATATATATATATAATATATGTATATATATATAGTCTCAGTAATTGGGCGGCTTCTTGGAAATCTTAGCTTGAAAAATTTTTTTTATTTTTAATTTGTATGTGATATTCGTTTTATTTTATGTTTTTACTGAAGCTTTTAATCAGACAATTCAATTTTAATGTAATTATTAGTGATTTCTTATCCTTGCCATTTTTTCAGCCTGAAGATGAGGTTTTAAACCTCGAAAGCTCGTAATATTGAAGAATGTTCTTCCTAGTCTTGGCACTATTATTCATCATCAAGCTATATATATATATATATATATATATATATATATATTTATATAT
>NC_087209.1:75617092-75634592 GCF_015104395.2 Macrobrachium nipponense
TATTCACAAACGTCATCGTCTTTATATGTCAGCTCCGGCAAGACAATGAATAATAAGGCACATAGATTATGAGAATACGAATTACCAACACACAATAGAATACCTTACCTGGAAAAGGAAAGTTAATAAAAGCTTTCACAAAACAGACTGCACCAAAGTAATACAATTTTTGCCACAAAACAGAAAAAAAAACAATATATGAAAAGAGAGAGAATTAAAGAGGCCGAGAAAGAAGAAGAAAGAGAGACGCAAAATAGGCAGCACACAACACACTGATTGATAGATTGACATCAGCGAGCATGCAAGCGTCGCCGCAACAAATCTCTTCGGCCGGATGTCTGTAAGCACAGCGATGGCTTCGGAGCACGGTTCACTCTGCCAATCCGTGGATAGAACCTTAACGAACCCCGAAACTGGTTCGAACCCGACTGGCACCGCCCCAACTGGCTAATCCCTCCTCCCCCTCGTTGACAATTACTCTGCCATGCCCTCCGATGCCCTGGGCATAGCAGCAGCAGCAGCAGCGTCCTACGGCAGGCGATGTCATTTCTTTGTGTCGAACCGGATTCCTTCGGTTCGAACGACCCTCTTCCCGGATGCCCGAATTAATGGCGATATTCGGCCAAATGCTCCACTCTGTCAGAGAGAGAGAACGGATGAAGGCGAATTAGTCCAAAGCGAAGATTTAAAGGAAGAATTAGAAGACAAACAGAGAGAGAGAGAGAGAGAGAGAGAGAGAGAGAGAGCACTCTATGGGAAGGGAATAGTACCAAGATTAGGACAGGGCAAGAGAATGTACGGGACTAGTGGCATGTCGGAAGGAATTAGGTCAAGAGAGAGAGAGAGAGAGAGAGAAAACAGTAATCAAAATAATATGGTATGTGGTGATGAGCGAGTTAGTAGAGCAATTAATAGTTGTGTTTGTCCTTAGGTCATACAGATTTGTCCGTATATATACATACATACATATATATATATATATATATATATATATATATATATATATATATATATATATATATATATATATATAGTATATATAGAGAGAGAGAGAGAGAGAGAGAGAGAGAGAGAGAGAGAGAGAGAGAGAGCACCTCTTCAGCCATTCACAGCATTGTTTACAAAACGTCCCATATCCATAGCGACGATAGCTTTAAGAGAGCGGTTCGGGTACTGATCAATACCCATTAAAGGCAGAACCTTTACTGCGATTCACAAAACGACGACCTACTCAAGGTTATCATCACGAACACCAAGACATGAAGGCGTCTGCTGTCTATTGGGCCTATATTCTATACACACACACACTCACACACACACACACACACACACACACACACACACACACACATATATATATATATATATATATATATATATATATATATATATATAATATCTTGAAACACACACATATATACGTGTGTATATATTATATCTATACACATATATGTGTATAGCTATAACATATACGTATATATGTGTGCGTTTCAAGATTATATTATATATATATATATATATATATATATATATATATATATATATATTGAAAAAGAACAATATCATATCTATTTCTGCAACTATTAATTATAATGACAATGAGTGTCTACCAGGAACTACAAATCTCCTCCATCACCATGAATTGACGTCATTACTACTGGTATTTGCAACGCTAGTAAAAACTTTCAATCAGTCAAATAAAATGCGACGCAAATGGGCCCCCGCCCCCCCCGCCCCCCCCAACCAGAACCGTTAATTGGCAGGACCCGCCATAAGCCGTCGGCACCAGGTTTTCTTCATTGAATTCACCGGTTTTTCGTTAGCATGTTTCTTGTTTGTTTGTTTGTTTGTTTTTTCTGCAAGGCTGGGCAAATAAGAGAGGTAAAAATTATTCAAACAAATTTTCTGTGCAGAGTATAATGCTGTATGAAACTCTCAGCCACGGCGCCCATGAAACTTTCAACCACAGCCCGGTGGTGGCCTGTGTTGTTTTCACCCATAGCGGTGCTGGACGCACGATCATGGCTAACTTAAATCTTAAATAAAATAGAAACTACCGAGGCTAGGGGGCTGTAATTTGGTACGTTCGATGAATGGAGGGTGGATGATCAACATACCAATTTGCAGCCCTCTATCCTCAGTAGTTTCTAAGATCTGAGGGCGGACAGAAAAAGTGTGGACTGATAGACAAATAAAATTCCAATAGTTCTCACTTATAGAAAACTAAAATAGAATATAGGAATCGTGTTTATGTCATCAAATCGCCAAAACTTCAAAAATGAAAACTATCTTCATCTTTGAAGTTTTAAATTTAAAACGGTCTTCATCTTTGAAGTTTTAAAATTAAAACTGTCTTCATCTTTGAAGTTTTAAAATTAAAACTGTCTTCATCTTTGAAGTTTTAAAATTAAAACTGTCTTCATCTTTGAAGTTTTAAAATTGAAACTGTCTTCATCTTTGAAGTTTTAAAATTAAAACTGTCTTCATCTTTGAAGTTTTAAAATTAAAACTGTCTTCATCTTTGAGTTTTAAAATTAAAACTGTCTTCATCTTTGAAGTTTTAAAATTAAAACTGTCTTCATCTTTTGAAATTTTGAGAGTTAACCATCTAGCAGAGAACGTCCAGAGTGCATTTCCTGCCATTTCTATTCACTTTTATTCTCCAGTAATTAAGATATGACACAAAAGCGCTCTAACGCTAACGGTAACAGCTCTAGTTAGTTTGTTTGTATGGTGTTTTAATGTTGCATGGAACCAGTGGTTATTCAGCAACGGGACCAACGGCTTTACGCGACTTCCGAACCACGTCGAGAGTGAACTTGTGTCACCAGAAATACATATCTCTCACCCCCTCAGTGGAATGCCCGAGAATCGAACTCGCGGCCACCGAGGTGGCAGGGCAATACCATACCGATCACGCCACGATGACAGCTCTGTTGTCCTCGTTGACAGGAGTTAAAAATGGGAATATAATGAACAATGAATAAGATTTGAGACTGCTATAACTAAATAACATGTGCCATTTGAAAAATCAGTCACTTGGACGGTACGGTTTATCTCTTGCAAACGCCGCAGGTGTTAAACTTAGTTCTCCAATAATCAAACGTCATTACTCGTGCGAATAATGAAATAATGAAAGCATAAGACGGTTTCTTGTACACCGAAAGTCTTGAAGTTGCGCATTTTGTCTCCTTTGGCTCCAAGGACTATTATTATACTTCTTAAGTGACATTTTTTTTTACGATGGGTTAATAAGCAATGACAAATTAAATAAGTTGCAAATGAAACTTGGATCGTAAATTATTTTGCTCATAGCATAAACGGGTTTATTAGTTTTGTAGATCATGTGGAAAAGCCAGGATTACTTCATACGGTCATTATATGTTTTTTTTTTGTAATTTAATAAACACTAGGTTCTAGAATTCAAAGGTTTTGTTCATTTCGGGGTTTTTACGAGTACGTTAAGAACAGAATACATAATTATGGTCGAAAGGCCAAGCGCTGGGACCTATGAGGTCTTTCAACGCTGAAAGGCAAATTGAGAGCTAAAGGTTGGAAAGGTGTAACAGAAGGAAAACAATGTTGGAAGATATTGGACAGTAAGATGGAAGAATGAGAATATAAATGGAGGTAGATTAAAAGGAATGAAAAGAGTTGCAGATAGGGCCCGAAGGGACACTGCAGAGAACCTTAAATAATGCCTACAGTGCACCGCGCGTAAGGCACACTGATTCGAGTAAGCTAAAATCCTGTCAATTCTACAGCAACTTCACATGGAGCTATACAATATTCACGTACTTTTTGTTGTAGAAGTTTACAATACTTTCACATTTGCTTAAGGAAAAAAAACATCAAGTGAAATGCAACTTCCGAGATTCCACTATATACATATACACACATATATATATATATATATATATATATATAATATATATATATATATATATATATATATATATATATGCCGTCACGTGCACCGTTGGATATTAAACGAAATTTGGCCCAATATATATAAATATATATATGTATATATAATAGTATATACATATATATATTATATATATATATATAATATACGTATATATATATATATATATATATATATTTATATATATATTATATATAATATATATATATATATATGTGTGTGTGTGTGTGTGTGTGTATGTGTGTGTGTGTGTGTAATAGAATGATATCCCCCAATTTCTCTAGAAAATAGAGTTAATGCAGCATTTAATTCAGAACAATAAAACAATGGAACGTGCACTTATGAAGAACTCTCCCTACAATATTAAAGGGTGTGTATATAAAATTCCATGTAAATCTTCTGGTAACATTTATGCCAGTCAAATTAGTAAAGCACTGGAAAGGAGAAGAGAACAGCATGGAAAATGTATAAGATACGTACAGGTTAATAGTGGGATGGGACAAAAGAGAAAGCGTATTCTAATAATCCGCTGGAAATAAATATCATCGAATCCAGCTTTATAAAAGAAAGCTACGGCCACAATATGAATATCAGTCAAGGCATAATTTTTGTTTGTATGGCGCTGTTACGTTGCATGGAACCAGTGGTTATTCAGCAACGGGACCAACGTTGGGCTTTACGTGACTTCCGAACCACGTCGACAGTGAACTTCTAACACTAGAAATACACATCTCTCACACCTCAATGGAATGCCCGTCAAGGCGTAAGTAAACTTGATCTTATAATTTCCAAAGAAATATGTAAAATGTTTAAATCCAAAGGAAAGTAGTAGATAGATGTGGAAAAAGGTTAATCATATCAGTAAACACTGGACGAGACCTTAGCCCCCGTCCGCTTTTCATACCTGTCAGGTTTGGTGCTTTAGTCTCCAATGGCTGGTAAGTTTGTCCGTGTTGTTCTCGTAAGTTATATACTGGGATTTCCACCACAGCGTATCAGTCCTTCGTTAATGACCTAGAAATAAAGTCAAAACCGGTCGCGATCCCTACCTACTATGATACTTTCGAGTGTGGTTATGTGTTATAAGCACACACACACACACATATAAATATATATATATATATATATATAATATATATATATATATATATATATATATATATATATATATATTTATATATAAACACATACCCCCACACACACATATATATAGTATATATAGGTATGTGTGTATATATATGAATAGTTCGTAGAACCACCGCAGGAAATCCACTTTGAATACCAACAGTCTTCTTGATCACACTATACAAGCGTGATGTAGTGCGCATTTTCTAGAAATGCTCCGAGGTGACCTAAACCTGTCGGATACAAAAAAAAAAAAAAAAGGGTGAAAAAAAAACTTGGAACGCGCTTTTCTGAATATCCCAGCGCCTCGATTTCTCGTGAAGTATGTCGTCGGTAAACACTTCTTCCGTCAGTTTTTGCTCCTTGTCGCAGGTAATTGCTTATAAACTATGCGCTCAAGTGATATCCCTATACATGCGAGGGACGATTGTGAATGAATGCATGAGGAAGCGTCAAGGACGATGAAGATATGTACCCAGTTTTTTTTTTTTTTTTATTATTTATTTTTTTATTTCGCTTCGACTGAAGAAGTGGGTGGACAAGCAACCTGTAATAAAATACGATACAAAAAATTCCTTCAATCCCCAGAATTCTTAGCTATTTCTTCATTGTATTTCTAAACTTCTGGGAGTATATTCGGCAGTATATTTCACAGTTTCTTTTGCTGGCCCTCACCGCAATAGCAGGGCTGAGGATTATTTATTTACCTGCGACCACTGAAGGGGTCGTGGTAATTCGTGGGTTTACCTGTAGGCAGTGACTGATGAATCTAAACGACCCAGAAGCATATTCAGGATTTTTCTTAGTGCTAATATTTACGAATTATGTGCCCGGATCTCCAAGAACACACATAAAAGTATACATGATCAATGAAAATATATTTACCATCGCGGGTCCGGACTAGTATTATACCAATCAAGGTGAATAAAACATGAAAACAAAAAAATAATAATAATACATATAAAATGAAATAAAATAAAATATAATAAACAGTATCTGTGGTTACCTTATTTTCCACTTGCTGTATTTATAAAAATAAAATAAATCTTCATGAAAGGTAGGAATGAACGTGGGAATATGAATTAGGAAACTTTTGAAGAAAGATTTTAAGAATTCCTCATCAAATCGTCACAATAATTACGGCCATCATTATCACCAGGGGTCTGAACGACGCCGGTTGACTGACTGACTGACTAACCTGGCGGTGTTAAATAAAGGGTGTCCCAGTACCATTACAAGTATTTAATGGCCAGAATGGTGCTGTGAATTTACGGACACCCTGTACAGTTCATCAATGCTGGAAAAAAATAATATCTAAAATAATCAATTATTTTTTTCATACAAGAAAAATGTCTATCATAAGACTTCAACAATAACTAACAAACAGCAATGCCTACTAGCTCATCCACCGGAGAGTCGTAAAATCACGCACCAAGTAAACTTTATTAAAATGAATGTCTAAGAGTTCACGAAGCTCGTCTTCTTTTGCAAATATAAACAAAGAATCATGATTATTTTAAAATGAAAGTCTAAGAGTTCACGAAGCTCGTCTCCTTTTGCAAATATAAACAACGAATCATGATTATTTTAAAATGAATGTAAGAGTTCACGAAGCTCGTCTCCCTCTGCAGATATAAACAAAGAATCATGATTATTTTAAAATGGCCGAGACGATGTCGGCGATGAAGAATTTCCATGAAAGAACGGCCTAAACAATTAACTTCATTTGCAACGAACCTCATTATATCCTAATAGTATCTTGTGTAATTATTCTTATGTCACAATAGCTGACGACTTCTTTGTCATTATCATCTCATACGAAGTTATATCATATAGAAGCTATGAATAACTAATAATGTTTAATTAATTAATAATAATAATAATAATAAATAATAATAATAATAATAAATAATAATAATAATAATAATAATAATAATAATCATAATAAATTAATAATAATAATTAAATTTTAATATTTTTATCTTAATTTAACAATCCTAAATTTAAGAAGAATAAGATGGCAGAATTCAGCGAATTAATCTTATATATCATCTTTTCTATTTTTCTTATTACTCGCTTTTCTGGCTCAGCCAATATTCATATTGGGGATAATGCTGAAAGTGGTATTTTATTCAGAACAGGCTTTATTAATCAAAGACTGGTATTATCAGAATACTGGTATATGGGAAGGCGTTCCTCTGGTCGAGGTCAAGCAGGGGTCGTCGTCGGTGTTGGTATCATTCCATAAGAGAGGTCAATGTCAGGCCGGGGTCGTCTCTGGTATTCAGCTGGTATTAATGCTGGTGTAGCTCTGAATACCAGAGACGACCCCGGCCTGACATTGACCTCTCTTATGGAATGATACCAACACCGACGACGAACCCCGCTTGACCTGGACCAGAGGAAGGCCTTCCCATATACCAGTATTCTGATAATACCAGTATACTGATAATACCAGTCTTTGATTAATAAAGCCGGTTCTGAATAAATTACCACTTTCAGCATTATCCCCAATAAGAATATTAGCCAATTATTGCGAAGTATCGCTGAGCCAGAAAAGTGAGTAATAAGAAAAATAGAAAAGATAATATATAAGGTTAATTCGTTGAATTCTGATATTTTATTC
Organism: Macrobrachium nipponense; assembly: GCF_015104395.2. Classification (NCBI taxonomy): domain Eukaryota; kingdom Metazoa; phylum Arthropoda; class Malacostraca; order Decapoda; family Palaemonidae; genus Macrobrachium; species Macrobrachium nipponense. The sequence continues at coordinate 75,624,772 of NC_087209.1, forward strand.
AACAGAATAATAATAATAATAATAATAATAATAATAATAATAATAATAATAATAATAATAATAATAATAATAATAATGTCGCAATACCATGGGACACCAGAGTAGGTGTGAAAGAAAGAAAAAATTGAGACGTATCAAGATCAGAAAATAGAAATAAGAAGAATATGGGATATGGCAGTGGAAGTTGTACCCATCATCACAGGGACACTAGGCACGATCCCAAGATCCCTGAAAAGGAACATGGAAAAACTAGAGGCTGAAGTAGCTCCAGGACTCATACAGAAGAGTGAGATCCTATAAACGGCGCACAAATTAAGAAAAGTGATGGACTCCTAAGGAGGCAGGATGCAACCTGGAACCCCACACTATAAATACCACCCAGTCGAATTGGAGGACTGTGATAAGCAAAATAAATAAATAAATAAATAAAAAATAATAATGATAATCTAAAAGGCAGCTCCCATCCCTCAGAAAACAGTCCTCCTCCAACTAATTTTTGTGTCTTCAAAAACCTGCGCCATTTTTAAGAAAACGAGAAACCATTTCCGAAGCTTAATTTCGGTCTTTAGTTTCAATCGTCTCTCTTGCTTTCCTTCCCCTCATCAGGCCTGGGCTAGACCAAGACAGCTGCAATGAAAAAATGCATGGATCGCTCATCGCGTCACATTCATGTAGTATAGATGATCAAATATCTTCTGGAAGTTACTTTAACCTCAGGGAAATTCCAGGATAGATGGATAAATAAGCCAAGAAGCTAAGAGATAATTCCACACACACACATACATTATATATATATATATATATATATATATATATATATATATATATATATATTGTTACGTATGAGCCTGGCCTTGAGACGACTACAATACGTAAACAGAAAAGTTGAGGGAGAACAAAGTGAATTGCTTGAACTTACCATAAAAAAAAAGGATTTAAAGTGAACATTTACTCTAGAGGAAAGGTCGCCAGAAACTAAGCTAGTTACTTTACAGCTATTTATTTACAAGAGGCCCTTACTGGCCTGGAGAAAAGTAAATGCAGCGTGTCCACACGTTGGGACCCATATATCTCTCACAAATGGATAGCTGGCTAAAATGTGATTCACGTAACAAAAGCTGGGTTTCGATATCTTGCGGTAATGCAACACTTGCGGGCGGACAGACTTGACAGGTGACTCAGGGAATCTGGAAAAAGATCCCAGATTAGACCAGATAAAAGAGAAAGAACTTCTTGCACAAGTTACGATTATTCAGTTCTCTAACACTGGGGAAAAGGAACTTTAATGTTTTACTGAGGTATGCAATGACTTCATTTGTCTGGGACGATCACACAAGGGGAAGCATGCGGCCATGAGGCAGTGAGAGGAAACAAAGGGATGAGTTCTTTTGATATAGAAGTTTGAATTGGGAAAATGGGGAGTAATTAGGCACTAGGATGTAAGGGACTGGCGATATGCTGTTTCACAAGACGTACCTGGATGCCATGTTCAGTGTGGACCTTTGTAGAAAATGTGGCGCCCGGCTTTGTCTCAGGTCTGGGTCTCTTGGCGCGCCAATAACCCCATTGATAGGCCTAAATGTGGGAAGGCTGGCTGCGGACATCCGTCCGAGTTCACGACTGGAGCTGTCTGAGCAAGATCGCAGGCGTCTTGCCTGGGTGTTGGGGGTCAGCTTAACCCCCCACGAGCAGGGCAAATCCTGGAAACAGAACATACAGCCAGCAGAGGGTTCACAGGAAAAAGAGCTTAAGATATAGGCCTAAGAAGTACCAGTCTGCCTACATCCTTCCCTTTGAGATATGTCCCTAAAGCTGACAAGAGTCTAGTTTCTCCTTTCTCGCAGTAAATTCCCTATCTCTGGCTGGTGCATTTTGGTTTCCCGCCTAAAAATCAGCTGATATTTAGAGGACTATGGCTGCCGTTTTACAAATCAAAATAATGAACTAAATACTGGGTAGGCGAGGATTTCAATAAACGTAGAAATATATATATATATATATATATATATATATATATATATATATATATATATATATATGTGTGTGTGTGTGTGTGTGTGTGTGTGTGTGTGTGTGTGTGTATTGGAATTATCTTAGCTTCTTGATTTATTTAACCATCTATCCTGTGTGTGTGTTTGAGTTAAGCGTGCATAGCAAACTCAATACACACACGAATACACACACATACATATAAATGTATATATAAATACATGTGTATATATGTATATATATATATGTATATATATATATATATATATATATATATATATGTATATATGTAGATAGGACTTTGTGTGTATTTGAATTTGGTATATACTCAACACACACACATAATATATATATCATGTGTGTGCGCGTGTGTGCGTGCGTGTGTGCGCGCGGTACAAAGCAAGGTGACCTTAACGAATGTAGTAAATATAAAGGCATTTCTCTTTTATCAGTTTCAATAAAAATATTCAATATGCTTATTCTCAACAAGCAAGAGGAAAAAAGACATTGATGAAATACTTACTGATGAACGAACTGACCTTTAAAAGTCAGGATTTGGACGGATCAAATATTAGCGTTAAGACATATTGTGCAGCGGAGTATGGAATTTTAAAATCGCCTTCTGGAGGCTTTGGTGGCTCACGAGAGGTCAATTTGACAACGTCTACAGACTAATAGTATTGAAGGTCTTGCATCAATAGAGAATTCATGTTAAATATATAAAGTCGAATGAAACGGTATATCAACGACATAGATGCAAAGCTAAAGTTGATGGGGTCTTCTTAAGTGAATTTTCAGTAAATAGTAAGTTGCTACAAGGGTTTACTTTTGCTCAAATTTATTGTTTGCCAATTTTCATGGGTTTTTAATGAAAAAAAGGGGGTTGGGGGCGAAGACTGAAAATAAGGCTTACGTTGGAATAACTGCAGAAACTTGACAGGATTAGAATATGAAGACGATGCTGTTGATATGCACAAGGCACCATAATTTCACAGATTTTGCTTAATGGAATGAATCATATATCTAGAGAGACAACAATACACCATGATCTCGCAAATTTTGCTTAATGGAATGAATCATATATCTAGAGAGACAACAAGACACCATGATCTCACAAATTTTGCTTAATGGAATGAATCATATATCTAGAGAGACAACAAGACACCATAATTTCACACATTTGCTCACATGAATGCATCATATATCTAGAGAAACAAGAAGACACCATAATTTCACACATTTTGCTTACATGAATGATTCATATATCTAGAGAGACAACAATACACCATAATCTCACAAATTTTGCTTAGTGTAATGAATCATACAGAAGACACCCTAATTTCAAAAATTTTGTTTAATGGAATGAATCATAGATCTAGACTCTAGATATATGATTCATTCTATTAAGCACAATTTGTGAGATTATGGTATCTTGTCGTCTCTCTAGATCTATGATTCATTCCATTAAATTTTTTTTTGGAAATTATGGTGTCTTCTGTATGATTCATTACACTAAACACAATTTGTGAGATTATGGTGTCGTGTTGTCTCTCTAGATCTATGATTCATTCCATTAAACAAAATTTGTGAAATTATGGTGTATTGTTGTCTCTCTAGATTCTAGAGAGACGACAAGATACCATAATCTCACAAATTTTGCTTATTAGAATGATTCATATATCTAGACTTGGGACACAACATATAAATAAATAATGCCGAAGAAATGAGGGCAGATATGCAAAAAGGGATAATATCACATTAGTTGGAGAAAGGATTAATGAGGCTGAATCTCTCTTACATTTAGGAGTAATGATATCCAGTACAGTTCGTTTTGAGACGGATTTGAGCAGAAGAGTGAAAAAAAAGGCAAATCATAAGAGGGACAGGCTGGATAAGACTCGGATATCAAACAAATGGACAGCGCACACGAAAGTATAATTATCCGTAAGTTTAGTATGATCTGTATTGCTCAACAGACATGAATCCCCGTATGAAAATGAAACTGTATCTAAAAGATTTCGACATTTTGAAAACAATGCTTCAAGAAGGATATTAAAAGTCGCACGGAATGAGAGACGATGATGATGATTATATTGGAAAAAGTTCAACTTTTGGAAAATTTAAATGGGAAAATATATATTCTATGGTTCAGAACTGAATTAAATATAGAATTTACCCCAAAAGCCAATTAATGGGAACTATGAGGTGATTCAGCGCTGAAACAGAAATTGATAGTAAAAGGTTTGAAAGGCGTAACAGGAGGAAAACCTCGCAGATGCACTATGAAACAATTATTAGGTGAGGGTGGAAAGTAAGATGGAAGAAAGAGAATATGAAACGAGGTACAGTAAAAGGAACAAGAGTGGGTTGCAGCTAGGGACCGGAAGCACGCTGCACAGAATCTTTAATAATGCCTACAGTGCACCGCATGAGGTGCACTGACGGCAATACCCCCCTACGGAGTCTATGGCTCTTGCCAAGGATGAAATCTTATGCACTTGGACAACTTACATGAAAAGAATTAGATTCTCCATCCTGAAAAATGTAACAATCCATCCCTCAAAAGAGTTCCGCTGAAATATGCTACAAAAATACGATTAAATAAATAAATAATTAAACAAATAAGAAAAAAGGAAGTGTCTAGCAGTCACGTAAATCCTATCCAAACTTCAAAAACGAAATCCGAGTTCTCTTTCCATAGAATCAAATGAAACGACGGTGCTGACTGACCATCAAGTTTCATCTGATCAAAACGAATGCGTAACCAGTCCCCTACCACACAAATCCCCGACCCCCCACAATCGGATTCGCGATCCAGATCCGAACAAAGCGACGACTTTAAAAATCCGGGTAGTACTGAGATCCAGCAGGATCTCAATGACCTCCAACACCAGCCAGATTAGTCTCAATCGATCCCGTTGTTGTTACGCCAGTTCATGATATCAAATCAGTCACTACCAATCGGCCCCGCGTCCTAAACAAACATGCATGCATACGGGAGCCAGTCAGTCTATATTAATGCGACCTCATCCTTCTCTCTGCAATACGCACTTACAACAGGTTCATATATAAGCTGTAAATAGTAAACCGAGAACATTCATGTTACTGCAACGCGCTCACAACACAAACAAACTATATATATATATATAATATATATATATATATATATATATATATATATATACATATATATATATATATATATATATATATATATATATATATATATATATATATATATATATATATATATACACATTGTAATGAGGGTCACTCACATTATGACATCTCTTCTTCCAATTATCACAGTTTTAGGAAACCCGCAAGAAGAAATTTAATATTTTTATTTTTTTTCATTCATAATAAAGATACAGGGGAATTTGCCCCTCCCTCTCTCTCTCTCTCTCACTTCCCTCTTCCTTTGAGGGATTAATCTTTTAATTGCCTTTTGTTCGTTTGACTGCTGGTCCTTGTTTTTGCAGATTCACTGGCTGGAAGAGAAAGTCCGCCTAAGTCATGCCGACGCCAGTTGAAGGCGATCAGCCGCCATATTTTAAAGCCAAGGCCACATGGTTAACCTAGGAAGACCTCGTGGCCGAGATCGCCAGAGGACAGGTAACCTCCCTCTGCCGGGAGGATTGTGGACCAACTCTGAAGGCATAAAAGCCCAGAGCATCAGATGAACAGGCCTACTGGCTGCTCTATGAACAAGAGCCCGAGCTGGCATAACACCAGCTTAATCTTCAACAACAACAATGACGAATGGGCCGAGAACTTTTCTCGCAGCCCTCTGACCTACTCCAACTTGAGATGGCGGCTGTGACCTTTGTTGTGCATTAACATATCCCTACCCAACCGGTGCCCCTGAGGAAGATGACTACAACTTCTACAGAAGGTAATAAGTAAATTTCAAGGTTAATAGCAGTCAGTCCCATCTCATGTCCTCAACTTATTTCCTTACCACACTTCTTGAGCGCGTCCTGTGTTGTGTTATAACTGTGTATTGTTGTGGGCCCTCAGCCAAGAGTGTTTCTCAGTGATAAGTAATGTACTTCATTTCTTTGCGAGATCAAGTTATGTACCTTCTGGATATCCCCCTCGATCCTCAGCCAAGTGTCTTGTGCAATCTGTTCAACTTTACGTCCCTTTTGTTGCAGATTTACAGTAGTGCAGCTGTGGATTCTGGACTCTCACCTCAAGTGGTCCAGGAGAAATTTACCCTAGTATTTTCTTCGCTCCATGTACCAGGAAGCCTCCAGTCACCTATTCATCCACCTCAAGATCTAAATCAGTGGTATTTGTATATTCTGTGTTTAAGGGATCATTACGTCCCCCTCTAACCCATTTGGCGTAATTCTTTTTTTTTGTTCTGATGTGATTAAAAAGTGTAAATGTAATCAATTAAACTAACCTTTAGTGCATACTTAACTGTTACCCAATCAGAAGCAGGCCCTCAGCCATAACTTTCTATACGATTGCCCTCTTTGTCAAGGCTATTGTCAGATCAGCATCATTTTCTCATCTTCAGTTGTCAACTCCCAGTTACAATCACATTAATATATATATATATATATATATATATATATATATATATATATATATTATTTGTGTATGTTTATGCGTATATGTATGTGTGTGTGAGCGCATGTGTATAATGCGTATGTTTTTCACACTGATATAGTACGTATAATACTTTAAATATCTTTATTGTTCTTATATAACACATTGCATGTTTATAACGACATCCAAATGAGGTATTTGTATTTAGAAATAATCAACTAAATGTAGGCTGCAGGATGATGACTACTGTTTATAAGGCGATGTTTCCAAAGTCACTGAAAGAGTGAAGATTATGAATGATAAAACTTGCTAGAATAATTAATAGGTTTATGAATGATAAAACATGCCAGAAAAAAACTAATGTTTATGGACGATAAAACTTGCTAGAAAAATTAAATGGTTTATGAATGATATAACATGCCCGAAAAAACTAATGTTTATGAATGATAAAACTTGCTAGAATAATTAATAGGTTTATGAATGATAAAAGTTGCTAGAAAAACTAATAGGTCTATGAATGATAAAACATGCCAGAAAAAAACTCATAGGTTTATGAACGATAAAACTTGCTAAGAAAAAAAAAAAACTCTTAATCATTTATTTTATTTTACTGGCTCTCGGGTCTTACTTTACCCACAACTAATCGCGCCATACCTCCTCATGTCACTAGGTCTCACTAGGGCTTTACACTAATTGTCAGCCCCGTCAAGGAAGGTTTTTGGATCAAGTTCAAGAAATCATTTAGTTGTTAACGTGGGCTTTAAGGTTCTCTCTCAAAGCGTCTAACCATGAGAATTATGCAAATCCAGATAATCATGATGTTTCTAGCAGTTATATAATGCTTCCAACATTTTCTTCGTTTTCTATGGAATCCTTCTAGAAACTCCGAGATTGATTCTATAATAAAAGTTCCTTTTTCCCAAGTCATTCTGTAGTTATTCAAATACGATTATTTCATCCAGTCTTGTGTTTTACCAACAATTTCCTCTGTTTTAATCACTGCCAAGTGATATCTTTCTAAATTCTCTTGACAAATTCCATCACATTATTATAACCTCTCCTGTTTTAAAGTCAAGAGCCTTAAATGGCCACATTTTTTGTCGTTGTACGGTGCAACATTCTCGATTGCCACAAAAACATCTCACTTTCGCTACTGTGTATGTAATTTCCTAATCATACCTCCTGTGAATACGTAACTCAGAGCTGCAAACCATTTCCCTGTATCCACCCGTAATGCCTGAAGACCATATGTGATGTGTATTTTGCTGCCAATAAATAACAAAGCTCTAGGTTTTGTGAATTGGAAAACTGTGTGACATCCTTCAACCGTTCCAGGTATTTTGCAAATTAAGGAAAATGAAATTAAAGAACATGAAAAGTGAACCCAATCGAAAATTAAATATACCGAAAGAAACTGCAAACAGCTTTCGTGGAAATAAGGGAAAGCAGAGTGCAGATACGTAAATGTTACAGTAAGACTGTGAAACCAGGGATTTCACGAAATCCATGAAATTTTCAGGGAAATCGTGAAATCACGAATTCACTTGGGTCTTAGGGACATTTGATACCCGAGTGGCTAGTACTAAACACGGCTAAGACAGTGATTCATCTACACTGTTTCGTCGTGTTTAGTACTATAGTAGATTCACATCAACCGTGCATACGATGTCTAGGCCCGTCCCTTACGACGCTCCTAATTGGCTGTTGATAAACCAATCGCAGGGCTGGAAGCTCTCAGTCTCTCTCGAGAGTTCACAGAGGCAGGATGTATGCTCCACTTCTCCTGAGGGATAAGTCTTTCAAAAGTATCCTTCAGGAGAGATGAAACATACATCCTGCCTATGTGAGTTCTCTCGAGAGACTGAGAGTTTCCAGCCCTGTGAGTGGCTTATCAACAGCCAATCAGGAGCGTCGTAAGGGACTGGCCTAGACATCAAATGCACCGTTGATGTGAACCTACTAAAGCTCCTCGGGGATCAAATGTCCCTAGTACCAACTTCACAGGGATCAAATGTCCCTAGTACTAACTCCACGGGCATCAAATGTCCCTAGTACCAACTTCACAGGGATCAAATGTCCCTAGTACTAACGCCACGGGAACAAATGTCCCTAGTACCAAATTCACAGGGATCAAATGTCCCTAGTACCAACTCCTCGGGGATCAAATGTCCCTAGTACTAACACCTCGGGGATCAAATGTCCATAGTACTAACACCTCGGGGATCAAATGTCCATAGTACTAACTCCACGGGGATCAAATGTCCCTAGTACCAACTCCACAGGGATCAAATGTCCCTATTACTAACTCCACAGGGATAAAATGTCCCTAGTACTAACGCCATGGGAACAAATGTCCCTAGTACCAACTCCACAGGGATCAAATGTCCCAAGTACCAATTTCACAGGGATTAAATGTCCCTATTTCTAACTCCACAGGGATCAAATGTCCCTAAACTCCACGGAGATCAAATGTCCCTAAGTGAATTGGTGATTTCACGTCAAATCCCTGGTTTCACAATCTTACAGTAAGACATGTAGAGCGATTTTTCACAGAAGTCAATTCAGGCTCAGCTGTTCTCAAACAAATTCAACCTCCCAATAGCGACGCAAACTGCAAGGACTCGAGCAACACAATAAAATTCGACAGAAGACGACGCTGCCTTTTATCTCAGAAGAAGAAGAGTGAGATGGAAGAGCGGTGACCAGAAGATAAAAGGCACATCATCCGAGGGACTGAAGAAATATTAAAGGAAGAGGACGAACACCATTACACCCACAATGCCTCACGAGAGCGAGAGGCCAAGGCTGAACACTACTATTTATACCTTTATTATCATCGCTTGCATGCTTGCGTCTGTGCATGCAGCAGGAAGACGCTCAGGCAAATTATGGTTATGAAACCGAAATGCCAGTGAGCCATCTTTCTGATCAGTTCTTCATGATGCGCATGCGCCTCCCTCCCATCTTCCCTCCATTACTGTGTGATGGGAAAACAGACGAGGGGTACCAGGCCATCTCCCTCCCACCTCCACTACCCTAATTCTCTATACTACACCCCTACGCGTCATGTCTGAGGCGCGGCAGAGCCGACAGCCGTCATGAGATGATGATAACGACGAAACCGAACCCAAGGCCGTATTCATAACGCGTGAGATCTTCCCTCTGCGAACCAGAGATAAAAAAAAAAGCCCAGGTAGTAAATCACACTCTTACGTCATGCTGTCGAGGTGGATGCTGGTGCCAGATCTTTTAAAAAGAATCTCTCTCTCTCT
>NC_087209.1:75637092-75657092 GCF_015104395.2 Macrobrachium nipponense
ACGAACGTTTTAAACAACAACAACAACAACAACAACAACAACAACAACAACAACAACAACAACAACAACAACAACAACAACAATAATAATAATAAATAATTAATAATAATTAATATAATAAATAATAATAATAATAATAATTTAATAATAATAATAATAATAATTAATAATAATAATAATAATCAATAATAATAATAATAATGAGGGAACTGTGAAATAACCCAAAAAAAAAAAAAAAAAAAAAATAATAATAATAAATAATTTAATAATAATAATAATAATAATAATAATAATAATAATTCCAGAACGCTAGCGTTAATAAAATGTCAAAACACATAATCAGACGTCAATATGTTTCTTAATATTTCTTAAATGCAAAGACTAATTAGTTGAACCCAAACAAGCTTCAAATTTAAGAGAGAGAGAGAGAGAGAGAGAGAGCGAAAGGAAGGAGGGAGAGGACTACTAAGTATAGAGGACTGCGTCAACATTGAAAAACAGAGCACTGGGGCAATATCTGAAAACCAGTGAAGACGAGTGCTAAAGAGTGCATGGGAAGAAGGACTTATAGTAGGATAGGAAAGATTTCACATTATAGACAGTCCCTGAAATATGGACCTTTCCTCAGAATAACCTATTTCCATCTTATTATTCGCTTCGTCAACATGACGCAAATACAGGTTGTCTTGCATAACAGAGAGAGAGAGAGAGAGAGAGAGAGAGAGAGAGAGAGAGAGAGAGAGAGAGAGAGTAAAGACTTCATATCAGTGACTTCAGCCAATTTTTTCCTTTGCTGAAAGTTTCAATGATACAAACTCTGCGCTGAAATAGGTGTTTGGGTTGTGATCAGCATTTCTCTTCGTATCTATGGAAGTCGCATGCCCTGCCTCCCAAAAGACCCTCAACATCATTACATAAGTTATTCTGGCAGACGCGAGATAAAACTGGAATATATCTGGAAAACGGAGCAGAGTGAGTTGCAGTCATTTCCAGCATACCTGGAATAAGAGCCACGCAAACATCTCCGAACAAGATTGGTCAACTAACGTAGCTGTAATGACTGTATGTTAAATACACCTGACTTGACTTGCCTTCTTTCTAATATTAGTTGCAGCATAGCCTAACACGTCATAGGAATATCGTTAACCTAACTAGTTACAACTGAGTTGTAACCTAAGAGTTATGACCTAACTCATCACAGCGAGATCGATTCCCCGCTCTGCCGACGGTGAATCAGAGGAATCTATTTCTGGTGATTAGAAATTCAATTCTAATCTGTATGTCCTGTTGCTTGGTTCCTAGCCACGTAAAAATATCTAATCCTTCAGGGCCAGACCTAGGAGAGCGTTAATCAGCTCAATGGACTGGTTAAACTAAGACTAAAGGGCCCCATACACTGAACGATTGTACGAACGATTGTCTGTATCGTTCGCAAAAACAATTTGTATGGGCTTGTGTGAATACAAAAGTTGTCGGAGGTTCGTGTCTGAATGATCTCAGCGGGAATCTGTCACGACCAGGTTGCTGGCTTGCGACTTATGTCTGTCATAAACAGGTCGTCCAATGTATGGCTTTGTATATATCTATGGGTTTGTCTGCCGATATAACGCTATCGCGCACGTCCCTTCAAGAGATGATGCCACGTCTTCCCGAGACAAATTCTTTGTTCAGACTGAAATCGGTGCGGAGATCGTTCATACTGTCTGAATAGTGTGTGCGTGTTTGTCGATAACGACAATCGATCAGATAATCGTTCAGTGTATGGGGGCCTATACTTTAACCTAACTCAACACAGCAGTCAGCGCTTAACCTGTAACATCAGTGTCATAACCATATCTGTCTTATTCTTATCATAAACTTATCTGCGAAATGAGCATCATATGTAAACCTAAAGAAATGAATCATAGCCTATGCAGTCACAGGACACAATGCCAAATTTGGGGCTGGGATCCCGTAGTCCTGAGCAAAAGTGGAAATATTAAGAAAATGTTACCCTCCTATTTACTGCTTTCTCGGGGAGTAAGCCTATAAACTATTGTTGTTGTTTTTGTTGTTGTTGTTGTTGGGGGTATGAAAAGTCTATGGGAAAGCCTAAAAAGGTCTGAAAAGGTGTTTCACTTTGAGTTAAAGATACAGGAATTTTAGGAAAGTATATTTATGCTTTATTTGTTAGAATTAAAATGTAAAAAGTAAATAATGTGCTTGTTAAACAGTACAAAAAAAATAATTTTTAATAAAATATAGCATGTATATTATGGACACCTGTTGAGGAGAGATGAGGACCACGCTGGGAGACATACTATGGGGCTGGAGGTGCAAGGAAGAAGAAGAAGAGGGAGACCAAGAAAGAGATGGAAGGACTGTGTGAGAGGAGACTTACATGAGAAGGGCATTGATGAGGCAGAAGCGCAGGATAGAAATAGATGGAAACGGCTCATCCGAAAAGGCGACCCCATATAAAAATGGGAACAAGCTGGGAAGATGATTTTAATTTTCGTTGGTGAAATATGGCTGTACTTGACCATAGATTTAAGCACATTTTAATTTATGCTAAAAGATAGAAATATAATGTTTACAACTTATGCATGTATCCTGAGTAGACTGGAGGTCGGATCAAGTCTTGTTTCAAATTCCAACCGGAGTCAGGTACCGTCGTCATTCTACGTTCAATACTTGTATAAAGACAAGTAGTGAGAGAGGCTGGCCCTGCGCTGAAAGATGGCAAACTGAATCATGGAGTCTATTATTCCTAGAATATCTTTATCTGATACAGAATAATTGTGCTAATAATTATCATCAATATTATTATACAAAAATAATCGAACATACTAAAATTGGCCATAAGCTTCCAAAGCAAGCACCCACTGAACTGAAGGCCATTTTGCATACAGAAAAAATTGAAAAAATAACAAATGAATTACAATAAAGATAAAACCGAAAAACAAATAATCATAAATAGAAAGAGAGAACATTACTTAAGTTTGGACCACTAAAATAATTATTCTTACCGCTTTTAATTATAGTCTGGTTTTGTTTTTCAAATCTGACTGAAAATATCCGCAGCCAATAGCACTCACACTTTTCATCTTGCTCCTGATTGGTCAATGCATCAGGATTGCATAACTGTAACCTTGTGTGATTGGTGAGCAGCATGAACTGCAGCCAATCACGATCAACTTCGATGATATCTGTTCAGGACATTTACAGTCAACTTTAAAAAAAAGAAAGAAAGAAAAAACTTCGGCACATTAGTTTTCTGTATAGTATTTAAGCTGTGCCAACCTCTCAGCCACGGTTCGGTAGTGGCCTGTTGTTGTTGTCACCTATAGCGGTGCCAGACGCACGATCATAGATAACTTTAACCTTAAATAAAAAAAAACTACTGAGAGTAGATGGCTGCAATTTGGTATGTTTGATGAATGGAGGGTGAATGATCAACATACCAACTTGCAGCCCTATACCCTCAGTAGTTTTTGAGATCTGAGGGCGAACGCACGGACGCAAAAAAGCCTCTCAATAGTTTTATTTTACAGAAAACTAAAAAGAATAGTATAGCAGCTTCCCTTAATAATGCGAAGCAGAGGGACATCCAACAATTCAGCATTAGGAGAACTGAAAGACTTACTATGCCAACTGGAAGTGTGACGAGGAGAAACGTAGACAGAATGCTGATGTCTGTCCTAATTGCATCAACCATTTCCGCTCCTGCCACTGAATGCCCTAATTTACGCTAAACAGGGAGAGAGAGAGAGATACCTGTCACGAGGACCTTATTATCGAGGGTTTAATTATTAATTGAAGAGTCAGCGTCCTAGGGAATTCTTAATGCGGTCGGTGTGCAATCCGACGCCATTTAGGAATGTGCGGTGCGTCTAGGACATTAATGTTATTACAATTATTGACTTACTCTCTCCTCTTCTTTTCTTCGCTCTCTCTCTCGTTCTTCTCTCTCTCTCTCTTCATATCTCATATGTATATGTATATATATATATATATATATAGTATATATAATATATATATATATATAGATAATATACACCATTGTGGATCTGTCGCCATTTTAGTGACTTATGCTATTATTATTGTTATTATTATTATTAGTATTAGCAGTACTATCATGTGTAGTATATGTATGTATATATAATATATATATATATATATATATATATATTATATATATATATTACATGTATACATACACATAAATAAATACATATATATATAGATATATGTGTGTGTGTTTGTGGGCGTAACTTCTAAATCATGGATGACCCCGCTTTGCAGTCAAACTTCCACAACATTAGCCTTTCCCTACACCTACACACAAGGATCATCAGCAGTGCATATGAGACCCCACTACACACACTGATCCAATCACTCCCATCTCGCGCTCGCATATTCTCGCGAAATCAAATCTCGCCTCCTGGATAGAAACTCCTTTCCTTTCAAAAACCTCTTTCTGACTCACTTGTTGGGGGGCTCTGGTTGGTGTCCTCCCCAACCCCCCTTCCTCCTAACACTTCCGAATCAGACACACACACACTTGCAGCAACCATACATCGTCCGTTCTTTTTACGTGACTACACCACTATACCTCAGAGTATACTTTGATTCACCCTTTCTCTCGCGTTAACCTTTGTACACTTCTTATCTCCACTCATCTCTTATTCGTCATTTCTTACGGCCCATATAATACGCAAACAATTCATCTAGAGACAGTTTCAACTCGCATTCTACAACTACATAGCACTCCATCAAGGAGAGTTGGCACAACATTCTTATATATATATATATATATATATATATATATATATATATATATATATCATATATATGTATGTATGTATATATATATATATATATATATCCTATATATATATATATATAATATATATATATATATCATAACACTGGTAGAAATGTTCTGTTACGACAGAATTACCATCTAATAAAAGGAGCCCATAAAAACAACGCCAACTATAGATAGTAAGTATTATACTTCAGCGACTGCTGTCTTTCTCTTCAGGTAGGTAATGAATAAGGAAAGGTACAGACAGGTAGTATTTAAACCAAGAGGTCTATCCACAGGTATACTATATATATAGATAAATATCATATATATATTATTATTATATATATATATATATATATATATATATTATATATATATATATATATGTATATATATACTTTAAAATATAATTATCTTACTAGATGATCAGCACTATAAGTTTGAGTGACATTCTCTCTCTCTCTCTCTCTCTCTCTCTCCCCTCGGCATTTGAATACTTACGTGGCGTATTCACCATGCTAAGTGACTAACTCTCTCTCTCTCTCTTTCTCACAAATCAGGACTTTCCTTGACATCAAACTACACGTTGATCCATTTTTCAACGCTGAAGCTTACACGGAAAAAAACTTTCCTCTCTTTCTAAAGGGACCCAAACACTGAACGATTGTATGAACGATTGTCTGTATCGTTCGCAAAACCATTGTGTATGGACTTGTCTGAATGTAAAAGTGGGCGGAGCTTCGCGTCTGAACGATCTCAGCGGGAATCTGTCACGATCAGGTTGCTGGCTTGCAACTTAAAGTCTGTCATACACAGGTCCTTCAATGTATGGGGTTGTCTGCCGATATAAAGCTATCGGGCACGTCTCTACTAGAGATGATGCTATGTCTTCCCGAGACAAAATCTTTGTTCAGACTGAAATCGGTGCGGAGATCGTTCATACTGTCTGAATAGTAGTTGTGTGTGTGTGTCGATAAAGACAATCGTTCAGACAGTCGTTCAGTGTATAGGGTCCTTAAGACTTATACAAATGTTTTTGCCCGGCTGCCTGCAACTCTCTTTTTTTCATTTCAAATAGCTCCTTCCCTCCATTTTTTTCTAACCTTCATTCAATTTCCAGTCTGCATTCCTTTTTTATTTTCCTTTTCAACGATGTCAAAACCTGCCGCTCCATTTTTTATTTTTAAATAATTTTCTTTTTTATCTTTTAGATATATCTAATTCACCCGTTCCATTTTCAATGCTCTTCTTGTTATATTATGCAGTTATCATCATCCATCTCCTTTCACTTTAGTTTTTTTTAACTGTTAACTACCTCCATCTTTCATTTTAATTGATAATAGCCTTCCTGTTAATTCTAATCATAAGTGGGACTCTCACCTGGAATATTCATTTTTGCCATTTATGGGTCTTCAATTCGACTTCCTTGAATGGAAGTTTTTTTTTTTTTTTTTTTTTTCTTCTTTTTTTTTTCTGACGTCTCCGATCTTATAAGGTTGACACAAAGTCCTTAACTGCATTTCCATGACGTCTGGTCTCCCTGGAAGGATAGACGTCGATAACTTAGGGTCGTTATTTCAGACATCTGAAAATCATTCTTATAGTTTACCAAACATTATGTGGATGGATATCGATTCAAATATCTTTAGTCCATGCGCGTTTTTTTTTTTTTTTTTTTAACTAAGAGTAAGGCCATCAGTAACGTGACTTACTGTTCAGTCCATCATACGGATTTTGTTTCTTTGTTATTAAATTAAAATAAGATTAAGAAGTTTGTGACATAAATTTCTGGAAAAGACGAACTTGTCATAAATATTTTAATGCAAGTCCACATTCTGATGAACGTTTGTTACTGTCGATTTATAAATTTTAATTTATATTTTATTTCTAAAATTTCTTTACTTTTTTTACTAAGTGTATCAACGTAATAAATTTAATTTCCTTAATCGTATGATGCAATAAAAGCCGTTGACCATTTTATAATTTTGAACTTGTCATAAATATTTTAATGAAAGTCAACATTCTGATGAACGTTTGTTACTGTCGATTCATAAATTTTAATTTATATTTTATTTCTAAAATTTATTCTTTACTATTTTTTTACTAAGCGTATCAACGTAATAAATTTAATTTCCTTAATCGTATGCTGCAATAAAAGCCGTTGACCATTTTATTATTTTGAGAAGAAGTAAATTTATCTTTAAAATGAATTTATTTATCTTTGCATTCAGGGATCTCACACAACGACCCCCACCCCCCCTCTCTCCCTCCACTCTAATACCCCTATACCCACTTCGAGGAATTAAAGCTATCGATTCGCACCTCGAGCGATTTGCTATGAGGGCAATAAATGAAATTAAGCTGGAAGGGTCGCACAATGGATGTAATAAGCTACTAGAGACTATCGTGAATTTTTGTGCAGTTAAATACTGCCATCCTAATCGATGTATAGATCTACCATGGGAATACAGAAGCCATTTTAGAACTGTGGAGCAAAATCTCGGGTAACGTGAATTTTAGTATCCCAATTCCTGTCTGAATTTCTATGTATCTTCAACGTTGGTCCGGGTATAGTGATTAGTGTCGTGGTAGGCCACTCAGATGTTGCGGGTTCGCGTCTCGCCCAGGGGCTATGAAATATCACTGGCTCTGTATCGTGATCAGTTACTGGTGCTGTGTGGAGTTTGGGGTGGGAGGTTAAAACCAACGTTCTTTGGAAGCTTGAATTTCAAGGCCATGCAGAACTCCATCGTTTTTCTTTCCTTCGTGGATTTTGGTCCCATAATATATATATATATTATATATTTTTCACTATATTATATATAGATATTATATAGATATATATATAGAGAGAGAGAGAGAGAGAGAGAGAGAGAGAGAGAGAGAGAGAGAGAGATTCATGTATAATTCCAAGTTTCTTTCTATTATCCAAGGCTGAAAAAAAAAATCTATATTCCATTGTTAATGTTTCAAATAACTTTACTTATTCAATTGTTTACCATTTGGCATCGCCGACCTTTATTCCTGTGACGTCAATCTAACACACCAGACACAACGAATCAATCGGGTGTAAAAAGAAAAAAGAAAAAAATACAATCCGAGCGATGTTTTAATGACGGTGTTGTCAGTCAATACTTAATGTAAGATTCACTGCATTTTGATTGCAAAGTGAATTTTATAGCCATAAAGCCACATTATTATCATTATTATTGTGGAAGGAGACCCTCTTTCAAACAAGTATTATTGAAAGCTATTGCTGCATCAGCTGCGCTTAACTTGTAAATAGTCTTCTCTATTTTTCTAATTTGTAAATAGTCTTCTCTATTTTACTCATTTGTAAATAGTCTTCTCTATTTTTCTAATAACTGCTTTCTCTCTGCTATTACAACTGGCGAGTATTGCGACGATACGATTCATCAGGAGGAGCCAATTTCAGGATATTGTTTCTTTAAAATTTATTCATTACAGAAAGTAAATAAATAAAGCAATACTCGCTAGTTGTAACAACAGAGAGAAAGCAATTATTATCATTATCATTATTATTATTGGAGAAACAAATCCACAGTTACGTATATATGTACATATACTTAAAGATAAATCTGTACAGAATGCTTTCGGGAAATTATCATTATTATTAGTAGTAGTTGTTGTTGTAGTAGAAATTGAATAGAAATGGAATACTGAATTTCAGCAAAGGACCAAGCGCTGGGACATATGAGGTCATCAAGCGCTGAAAGGGAAATTGATAGTGAAAAGCTTTGGCAGTTGTAACTGGAGGAAAACCTCAAAGCAGTTGCACCATGAATCAGTTGTTAGAAGAGGGTGGATATGGATAACAAGATTGAAGAAAGAGAATATGCACGTGGTTACAGTAAAAGGAATGGAAGGGGTTGCATCTTATCTCACCATAAGGTCTTCAGATAACAGCAAAAGCAAGAAGATATAACATCAACATTTCGAATTCGTAACTGGCTAGGTTTCATTCAGTTTGACAAGTATCCCGTTTTTCTCATGATTATATTTAATTGATAATTTATGGTGAAGAACTTCATTTTCTGTGCCAATAAGCATCTTTAACATAATTTTTGAAATATTGAAAAATCATGAACATTTTATATAAACTTTTTTTTGCAGTTGAAATCGTAAAAATTTCCAGAGTCGGCATCAAATGTCTTAAAATCCTGCTACAAACTTGCATGTCATAAAAGGTTTGTCAACATAGGTGAAGCAAGCGATGGTGGTATAGTGGTTAGCATAGCTGCCTTCCAAGCAGTTGACCCGGATTCGATTCCCGGCCATCGCAAATTTTCAGTTTAAATAACCCATGCAAATTATGGGGGTTTATTTAAACAAACCATAATTATGGAAATTTAATTACTAATGTTGCAACTGGGATGTTGCAAGTCATCCATCAGCAAAATAATCTATACTGTAAAAGATAATTTGCTTTCACCACTATCTAGATCCCTAAAAGTAAACGACCGAGCTTATCAACTGATATTTATTCCCACATTATTTTCCGCCAGGGCTCATATGACACAAAACCTATTTTGAGTCATTCCATAACATGTTCTCTCTCTCTCTCTCTCTCTCTCTCTCAACATACGGCCTGTTTCACGTAGTTGTACGATCTCTCTCTATCTTTCTCTCCACACACAAAACCATACCCTTGCAGCCTGTGTCACCTAGCTGTAGGCGGTATATATATATATATATATATATATATATATATATAGATATATATATATATATATATATATGTATATAATAATATATATATATAATATATATATATATATATATAATATATATATATATATCTTCACATAAAATCATACCTGAGTCACCTTTTCCTTAATAAATTTTAAAAGTGGGTATTGGCTGAATTCAGCTTACCCAAACGAAAGAATATGCTATATTAAATTTTCTGAATAATTCCATCCAGCGTCCGTACTCATAATAAGGATCACGATTGATAACCAACTGACCAAGACCATTTGACAAAGCACTGATATCCAACTGACCTGATATTGATACCTAACTGACCCAAAAGTAATACCCGAATGAACCAGCACTGATAAACCAGTGGCCCTATCGAAAAGCTGATACCCCAGAACTGATCCCTAACCGATAGAGAGCTCATATCCACATGTCCATAGCTTGATTTTACAATGTGCTGGGTGGTCGTTAAATCAATTTAGTTTTTCCGTAATGAAATTTTTGCCAAGAAAAGCTTCTAATTTTCTTAGTCGCTGACCAACTTTCACACAATGAATCTTCGTGGTGCCGTTAATTCAACTTCAATAGAAATTTCTGTCAAATTTTAGTTGCTGGTATTCGGCAATAAATTTCCCTTCTGTGCATAGTTCATCTCGGTAAAATTTGTGGTTTGACAGCTAGGTAAATTGGATAACCTGAACATGATGGCAAAAGGGCCGTCAACATAAAAAATATCTTACTGATCAGAGGAATAATAATAATAATAATAATAATAATAATAATAATAATATTAAATACAGTGCATGTTCATATACTATTTTTTCTGTCTCACACAGACAATCTATGGGATTTATCTACATGTTTACATTTGATAACTGGGACCTAAGAGGTCATTCAGCGCTGAAATGGAAACTGACAGTAAAAGGTTCGAAAGGTGAACCAGGAGGTAAACCTCAAAGCAGTTGCACTATGAATCAAGTGTTAGGAGAGGGTGGAAAGTAAGATGAGGAAAGAGAATATGAAAGGAGATACAGTAAAAGGAACGAAATGGTTGCAGCATGAGGTCCACTGACGGCACTACTCCTCAACGGGGTATATTTGATAATGGAAAGATGGATGCATAACTACTCCAAGGGTTAATACGTTACTTTGATGGATGGGAAAATCCAAACATATTACAAGAAAATACATATGAAGAACGGAATCCATAGGGAAAGGGAATCCGAATGTATATCGTAACTTAAGTCGGAATGACAAATTAAAGACGTAACTTCATAACGTCAATAGCTTTTGTTTGTTTGTTTGTATGGTGTTTTTACGTTGCATGGAACAAGTGCTTATTCAGCAACGGGACCAACGGCTTTGCGTGACTTCCGAACCACGTCGAGAGTGAACTTCTATCACCAGAAATACACATCTCTAACACATCAATGGAATGCCCGAGAATCGAACTCTCGGCCACCGAGGTGGCAGGCCAACACCACACCGACCACGCCACTGAGGCGCTATCGGTCGAATAATGTAATTATTACTGAGTTTTAACATACTCCTTTCGATATCCCATGTGAACCAGGTTCACATCGATCACTAGGCACTCTCTCTCTCTCTCTCTCTCTCTCTCTCTATGTTTCTTCATATTAAGAAAGCAACAAATCCCATTAGTAATTCAGTAAACTTTAAATCAAAACCTTTTAAACTGATTTCTTTTCTATCCCTGTGCGTGTAGTACCATCTGCGTCAGCGTGACCCTAATGACTACAGCCAAATCATGGAAAGTTAAGAAAACCTTCTGAACGGAGGTCAACAGTAAAAGGTAAGTGAATAAAAACGTTTGCAATATAAGGCTTGTGACTGCAAGCGTAGTAAAATGCGAATTCCATGAACGGACTGCCAAACAATTGTAAAGATTCCACAGAGCTTACACGCTAGGTTAGCCTAGATATGAAAGGCAGGGATTTTACTATTAAAGGTGTGATAGCCTAGATATGAATGGTAGGGATTTTACTATTAAAAGTGTGATAGAGTTAAAAAGCTTTGTATAATATTGAATAAGCTTACATTAAATAATACCAGAGCTACAAAAGAAGGTTCGTCTTGGTTTGAATGGTGGGGATTACTATCAAAAGTTTGATAGACTTGAAAAGGTCTTTATAATCTATATAAATAAAAATGTCAATGTTCGTTTGTTCAAAATCTTAAATCTCCGAAAGTTCTTCGTCGGTTGCTTTGAAATTTTGACACAACATTGCATTCGAATACACGCACGTTTTTATAATGGGGTTTCATCCTACCTCCCACCTCCCCCCACCCCGAAGGGGGTGGGGGTGAGAAGGGATTCCCTGAAACGGAGCTGGTTCTGCCCGTGAAACGGGGCTGGCTATGCCCGTGGACTTAGTTACTTTACGAATTTATCATACATAATTTCTGCATATGACTTATCATTTGGTAAAGAATACTGTAGGGTAAACATCAATGACATCAAAGGGGGTGGAGTTTGAGAAGGGGGTTGACAGAGGGAGAATGAGAGGGAGAGGAAGTGAGAGAGAGTAGACGGGGTGTTAGAGAGAGAGAGAGAGAGAGAGAGAGAGAGAGAGAGAGAGTATTAGGTAGAAAACAGATGATAAAAGTGAGTGAGAGAGAGAGACAGTGAAGAGCAATTGTTTGGGAGGAGGAGAGAGAGAGAGAGAGAGAGAGAGAGAGAGAGAGAGAGAGAGTTGGTATTAGTGAGAAGAAAGAGGGTTAGAGACAGTGATGGTTGGGGAGAGAAAGAGAGAGTAAGAGAAAGGAGCTTTCTCTTTTCTTTCTTTTCCATTTTAACCAGACTGAGTCACAGCAACATGGCCGGGTACAGCTAGTATTGAAAAAAATTACATTTAAAAACGCCATCTTCATAAAAGTTTGAAAAAATTATATGCCGTAATCTAAAGTTTTTTCATAAACGCAGTCTTATGTTACTTTATTTCACTTTCAGATATTCCAAATTCGTTTTAAAAACCTAAGGCTTCGGGGTCATGTTCGGAAAAATCCATATCAATTGCTTTGTTTACTTTTTTTTATATTGCTGTTAATTATTACCTAGAACTTACAGATGTCGCCAAACGACATCAAATTGTACGCAAAACCCCAACAGAATAAAAAATTTACGTCAGATACATCAACCCTAACATTGCAGAGGACCAGTGACCTCTATATCAACTCATACAGAATGAAAGTGTCTTGGTACGAGATCAGGACGATACGTCACGCGTCTTGGGTTGGAACTGGCCGCCCTCTCGACTTGACCTCGTATTACTTGGTTTTTGAAGGTCTGGGTAAACTGGTAATAATGAGAATTCAGCGCAAAAAAAACGTCCATTTGAAAAGTTTTCAAAGCCCATAACTTGCAAAGCAACCTTCTAAAGAACACACACACACACACACACATATATAAATATAATATTATGTATGCATTACTAATTTTGATCCTTATACAATTTCATTAATAATAACAATAATAATAATGTAGGGAAAAACTCTCTATCGCAAGAGTATATATAATGTTTCTAAAGGGGAAGGGTTCGAAAGGTTTTTGTAAAGTCTTAAAAATTATACACGGACTCTTAACACTTTGTATTATTGTGGACCCTTTAGAACAAAATAATAACAATAATAATAATAATAATAATAATAATAATAATAATAATAATTCAGACCAGATAATTTCATGAAAGTGTGCTCATTATGAATAATAATGATACCAATACATACATACACACATACAAACACACACACACATTATATATATTATTATATATAAATAAAGATAAATTGCCCGAAGGAAAAATAAACGAAGGAGTCGCAGATCTTCGGGCTGAAAAGCCCTTTAACTGAAGCAGCTACTAAAGGCTTTTCAGCGAAAAATTCTCGCAGACTCCTTCGGTTTATTTTTCCTTCGTGGCATATCTTATTTATGATTTATCACGTTTCCTACCTTTCCTGGATTTGTTATATATATATATATATATATATAATAATATATATATATATATATCTAATTATATATATATATATATATATTATATAATAATATATATATATATTTATATG
This sequence comes from Macrobrachium nipponense, assembly GCF_015104395.2. Classification (NCBI taxonomy): domain Eukaryota; kingdom Metazoa; phylum Arthropoda; class Malacostraca; order Decapoda; family Palaemonidae; genus Macrobrachium; species Macrobrachium nipponense. Next base: position 75,650,690 of record NC_087209.1, read on the forward strand.
CGAATAATAATGACATTCAGTAAAACATAGACACTTACTGCTTGGGCACAAGAAATGTAATCTAGGGGACGAAAAATTATGAAAACCGCCGAGAAAATACGAAAAAGAGACGTAACATCATAACACTCCATCTTGTCGCCTTCTTATCGTTCATTAGGGAGTTTATCACAAAAAGTGTTTTAAATCATGTTCTAAAATCGCTTTATAAAACACTAGAACTAACGGCAACCAGAATTTTGAGGATTTATAATGTTAACAGAGCATATATATTTTATTTCTTGATACATTACAAAGGACTTGAATATTTATTATCGATAAATATTCATAGAGAGCATGCCCAAAAACGCCATTAACCAACCACTAAGGGTGTAAAGGGTTATATTTCATATTTTAATATTCCTTAAGATCTTTATTCCATTTTCGCTCGTTTATTCATCATTCCATTCTCCTACTGTGGAGAGAGCGAACCTTGAAAAGAACATTACGACTACTTAAAAGAAAAAAAAAAGCGCAGATCAATATAAACGTAGCCAGTCGTGAACACAGTAATTCAAGTAAGAAAAACCAGAACAATGTTGTTCGAAACAATTTTTCAGCCTACCAGCAGAAAAGACCTTCCATAGATTACAAGTAAATTTCAAAGTGAGACACATACTTCTCTCGCTCAGCGAGACATTTCAAGGACACGGGGTTCTCACTTGCTTATAAATATCATATCGGTGACTAAATGCCAACGAGCTTTTAAATTCAGCTCGCCTTTCGAGTACGCTATAGACATAACGCATGACAAAAGCGTTATGTTCTTGAGCAACATATTACCTTCTCACCAATAACTATAGATTAGTATTTAAGAAATGTGCAGTCAGCATTTGTTCTGTTTGTGTATATATACACACACGTGTATATATTATTATATGTTGCTACTTTCAAAATGCATATATCTTCTCCTAGACTGTATGAAATGTTATATATATAGAGTTTTGAAACATTTTTCAGATTCCTTAGCTAGGATGTCTTAAAATGTATGTTCAGATTTCACATAACATAATTTAAAAGTGTATAAGGTAGAATGTGAAGAAAAAGAGAGATTATCTGTGTCCGTTTGAAGCTAGAGTTGTTTTCCTATTATGTCAACGCCTTGCGATAAGAGACCCCGAAGTTTCTGCTTTGCTTTCCTAATCTGTCAACACGTTTGATTAGAGACCTCGAGGTCTCCGTTGTGTTTTGGGAATTCTGTCATCACGTCTGATAGGGACTTTTGCTCGAGTCTGTTTCGATCGAATACGTGTCTTTGTTGAGCTGACTCGTTTCATACGCGTACGTCTCTGCCGAAACCACGTGCAGATTTCACGATTTTTCTGTAAAGTTACGTAATATTAGAAGCTTCTAGAAAGATTGTGTCATCTTTTGCATGCCCCAAAACGTTTTGTGCCACCTCCACTGTGCAGATGGGGTAAGGAAGAGAATTTAATTGTAACTTAGAACCGCATAGCGTTCACTCTCTCTCTCTCTCTCTCTCTTTCTCTCTCTCTGCCTCGCCATAACTGATATTAACGTAACGTAAATTGGTCACTCGTAACTTGTAGATTTCAGATTTGATATTTCTTAGAGTTTATTTAGTGTTATTTAGTGCTTTTTGTGGAATCTGAACAAACACTGTACAAGTGTAACGGCGCCTTTCATTTTCATTTGAGAAATATTGTGAATTGTGGTGAATTTTTGAACAAGCTGCAGCAGAAAGAAAATTGGTAAAGGTAAAGTGTGTTATATTTTTATTAGTTGCAACTAATAACTAATAGTTACAATGGTTTGGTAAAAATTTAAACTAATATTTACATTGGCTGAAAAACAATTTATATTTTTACACACTGCAAATTTGTGTGTTTTGTGTTTGTTTCATTTGAAGTGCATTTATCCATTTTCTTATTGAAGTGTGTCTTTTTATTTTATATTCTGTGTGATTTAGTACTTTTTGCAATTTTGGTATTTGCCACATTTTTTCTGTGTTTTCATTTGCATTCACAATTGAATTAACTTAGTTATTTTCATTAATTAATCATTGCACATTTAATTGAATTTAACACGTGTGAATTAATTTGCATTTACTTAGAATTCTTTTCAAGTTTTATTGTTGTTTAGCACTTGTGCATTAATTTCCAAATTTTAAGTATTGCCTAACACTTTTGAATTTTGATTGAATTAATTTTCTTGAATTTTGTGATGAATTAATTTAGATTTAATTTTACTTAATTGATTCAAGAATTAATTAAACTTTACTTTGCTTTCAAGTAACAGTAATTTTCCCTGATATTGTGAATTTCCCTTATAAATTTTGAGTTTAATAATAAATTTTTGTATTTTAAATTTTTATAAGTGTTTTCATTTAAACCAGTATATTTATATCTGATCATATTTAACTTAGGTAGAAATATAGAGTGGTAATTGATCTGTTTAACTTCAATTAACTTGAAGTGACTTAGAACCAGAAGTACTAGAATGACTTTCTTGGGGAAATCAGGGAAATACTTAGACTTTTAAAGTTGTTGATGGAGTGATGCCCTTTAATTAATTTAATTACTTACAAGATTACCTCACACCTGTTTTGATGAACTTAGTCTGATTTTCTGCAATACTGGTAAGTTGTTAAGGGATCACTGTTGCCTTTAGAGTATTCAGTCGTTTAGTACCTGTGATGAGGGTTCAGGTGTCTGGCTGTTGTGAGGTAACAATTAATGGATGGTAAGTGTAGTAACCAGAACCTTGGCACTTCGTCACTAATATATATATATATACTATATATATATATATATATATATATATATATATATATATATATATATATATATTATCATTCACATTACCGAGATTCACATACACATTCATCGAGCTACAAAATAATGTCCTTGTTGACCGGGTCGATAATATCACTCAAGTCCTGATTTCTCCTCAGCTCTCTGGGCGCTGGTTCGAACCCACGAGAGGACGAAATTATCATCAACTAAAAAAAATTCCCCCCTCGGTTAAAACTATATATTAATTCCGAGGTAGAGCGAATTACATATTAAAGGACATTTGTAGCTCGATGAATATATATATATATATATATATATATATATATATATATATATATATATATATATATCTACACACGTATGTATGTATGTATGTCTTCTAAAAAAGTTAGCTGTCGCTAGCCACTGCTAAGCGTTATCCAACGAAATCACTCTGGCGTGCAGAAGAATGCTGCAACGCCATAACTCTACAAGCAAATGACTAGAGAGGTGTGATTGCTCTCAATGTCGAACCGGCAGTTGAAAGGTAAAAAGGAAGGTGAAATATTTCGAGGACGATCTGACAGAACGATCGACTCGCTCGTCCTTCGACCGAGGGCTTTTCATGCGCTGTTCGTAGCGTCGCCTTTTTTAACTGCCGTTTTGACATTCAAAAGAAATCATGCCGTAACTGGCATCCGAAACTCACATTCCATAATTCAAAAGTACTTTTGTTTTACTCTGAATAAGGCAGCGGTGGCTTGCGAAAGTGAACCTTCTTAACATATTTCGGTGGATTTTCTAGATACATGCACACACACACACATATATATATATATATATATATATATATATATATATATATATATATATATATATATATATATATATATATATATATATATATATATATATATATATATATGCATTTTTATCACATCACCGTGATTCATACACATATATCGAGGTTAACATATATTTTCACATATATTTTCATATATGTTAACCGAAGGGGAATTTTTTTAGTTGATGATAATTTCGTCGAGTCGATAACATCATTGGATTCCTGATATCTCCTCAGCTCTCTGAGCGCTGGTTCGAACCCACGAGAAGACGAAATTATTATCAACTTAAAAATTCCCCTTCGGTTAACATACATGAAAATATACTAATTCCGAGGCAGAGCGAATTGGATGTCAAAGGACATTTGTAGTTCGTTGTATGTATGTGTGGGTATATATATATATATATATATATATATATATATATATATATATATATAAATATAGAAAGTAAGTACTTACTTTCTATATTTTGGCTTTTTTATGGGCTCCTTCTAGTAGATGGACTTCTGTTGTAGAGAACATTTTTACCAGTCACACAAACACACACACACACACACATATATGTGTGTGTGTCTACATAAACACTCTTTTTCCCTCATTGTAGGGATTGGCGCCAGAGTGTTGCCAACTTTTGGTTTCTCAGCAAATTTCTCTGATGAGGTTACTATCCGCTGGTTCCACTCCCTTATTTCCTCGACCCCAGAGGGACAATCGTGTATAAAAAGATTAAAAACCAGTTCCTAAAATACGAGAGAGAGAGAGAGAGAGAGAGAGAGAGAGAGAGAGAGAGAGAGAGAGAGAGGGGCAGGTTAATAAATTTAATTTTGTTGGTTACCTGTCAGTACTAAGGTATCCTGTACGATATATTATATATATATACATACATACATACATCATACATACATACATACATACATACATACATATATATATATATATATATATATATTATATATATACATATGTATATGTATATATTTAATTTACAACCGTATAAATGTACAATACGAAATGTAAGATAAAAGATCTCATGAGACCATTAAAATACTTTTAACATCAAAATGGCTGATTGCTTGCCTATACTCTGTTTTTTTTCATCTGTCCATCCGCCTGTGGTGTTTTTGTATGGTAACACTGCGTCCCGGGCTTTAGATAGTTACGCTAAGTGTAAGTTTTAGGTAAATAAAAGGATATCTGGGTGTAAATTTTTAAACTGAAAAGTGTTTTAATAATTTACTGTATGCGAATTACACCGTTAATATTCGAAATAGGATATTATTATAGTCGTTGAATGCAAGCTGAATGTAACTATCTAAAGCCCGGGACGCAGTGTTACCATACAAAAACACCACAGGCGGATGGACAGATGGAAAAAAACAGAGTATAGTAACAGCCATCATTTAAGTTTGATATGTAGAAGAATTACATGAAGTTAAAAACTGCAAAATTGTACCACAAAATTTATTCTGAAACTTATGAACACATTCGATCACATACTTGTCTATAAATGAAGATATTTCAAAAGGTTTAAACTATTCACTCTTAAAAGAAACACAACCCCTTGCATCCTATATTAGATAACCATATCTACAGAGAGTAAGAGCAGCAATCCGTTCAAAAATAAAGTTATAATCAGTCCAGTTCATTTAACCTGTAAAAGTTGGTAGATAAAGCTTAAGAATTTCTTTGAAAGTCTGTCATGAGGGCGAGTCTTCCACAGCTGGCGGGATGCCGCCATTCCAAGTTTGGAGACCTTTGAGAGAGAGAGAGAGAGAGAGAGAGAGAGAGAGAGAGAGAGCGCATGTGCCTTCAAACATGCTGCACTGACAGCCCACCAGCCAACTAGAAACAGTGTTTCAGATGAAAGATTCGGTTTCTTTATCGTATTCTAGTCGCAATAAAAGGTAACCCATCGTGAAGGTTTCTCTTACAGTAAAAAAGTAAACACAAAATAAAATACAAAAAAATAAATAAAGGAGCCTGAATCATATGATTTCAGCTACGCTTCTTGAGTTAAAGATTTGCTTGCCGGTGTGGGTGGGGGGTAACTAAGGCAATAATGAAACCGGACACCATTCAGAAGAAGAACGTAATATTCACTATAATTTCACATATACATACACACATCTATTCAAATGGAATTAATATTTTTCAGCTCTCTTCAAAGAGCTTATCTGCAAAGGAAACAATTGAACAAAACCTTCATTTCCAGCTCCTGTTCTCAGTCTGACAAATGAACATCAGGCATGAACATTGTATTACATGGTAGACTTACGTTGCGCATTTCCTCTATCTTGATATAATGAGGATGTCCTATACCGCATACGATTATTTACAGGTAAAGGAGCTTTCCAATTAGAATTTTACTTTGAGTCATATAATCAGACAAGGTACAGAGAGAGAGAGAGAGAGAGAGAGAGAGAGAGAGAGAGAGAGAGAGAGCAGACTGTCCTTCACGGATAGGCCGATGTCACCCCGTATGAACCATCAACTTGATTAACCATACGCCAAATTCATCGTACTACGTGTGCAACCATCTGGGTACCCATATTGAGTCTATGTAAGTCTTGGAGTTTAATTCATCACAGGAGGAGCCTTGCCTGGGTGTTCACCTCCGTATTAACCTCTCACGAGGGAAAATGATACCGAATAAAAACGACCCGAGGAACCGGCTTATGCACTTCAGGACTTTTCTGAGTACGTACGTACCGTACTTTTCTCCTCCTCCTCCGCCTCTCTTGCAGCCGCCAACTGGCCTTGACTAGGTCATAGACCGAGTGGAGGAAA
>NC_087209.1:75664592-75692092 GCF_015104395.2 Macrobrachium nipponense
TACCCCCGTCCCACCCGGGGCGGACAAACAAGATCAGATGTTCTCGGATTTTATTATAATAGATAGATACTTGAATCTAGTGTCCTTAAGTAGCCCAGGGCCGAGCTGAACACGAAAATGGAATGAGTTGACAAAGAATCCGGAAGCACAGAATAATCGGGGACGAAAGAGAATCATGGAAATGTGGAAATCGGTGAAAACGCAGAATAAGGAAACAAGAGAACACCAGAAAAAGGAGACTAATGAGAAAATCAAGGACAAGAGATAATCATAAAAAAAAATAAAAAATAAAAACTGTATTCTACGGCAATGAAATGTGGCAAATTACCATGGCAAGAGGCAGTCCCGACCTTTATAGTTGGAAATTAATTCTCTCCGTCAAGGATTTGCATAGCTCATAGTCGAACTTGACTTCTGCGTCATTACGACGTCAATACGAACAGTTTTTCTGTCTCTTACTTGTGGATTTTGCGCTTCCTTACTTCTCGTATTTGACAGATTTCTCCATGTCACTCAGGCGATATTGAACATGCGGATACTAAATTAATGAGAGAGAGAGAGAGAGAGAGAGAGAGAGAGAGAGAGAGAGAGAGAGAGAGAGAGAGAGAATATTAGTCTCATATTACAGCGGTAAACAACTTCTTGAGAGGAAGAAGAACCGAATGGAATATCATGGCCGCAAGAAACAGCTCCAATATTCTCGTTTCAAAGCTTAAATCGGAGCCAAATTTCCCCCCCCCCCCCCACCCCCCCCCCCCCCCAAAAAAAAAAAAAAAAAAAAAAAAAAAAAACCCCCCCCCCCCCCCCCAAAAAAAAAAAAAAAAAAAAAAAAAAAAAAAAAAAAAAAAAAATTACAAGTTTCCTCTAAAGACGAAATCAAGAGGTTGCTGATGTGTCGTCAGATAGGATGACGTTCGTCTCCTGAATTCAGACGGGCAGTGGACCGTGGGCGAACGGAGAGAGATCTGGCGCCGGCGGAAGTATAGCTTTCCGTCGTTTGACGGGACGTCATTTCATCCAATGAATGGTCGAATGAGTGGGTAGTTTTCTAATCACGAGTGTCATGGCCGCTTCCGGCATTAATGACGTCATTTTGGATTTTTCATTTTCTGACTTTTTTTTTCTGATTGCACTGCTGTACGGAATTTTCATCGAAAGGTTTTTAATATAGCAAGGTTAGTTTGTATGTTTTTTTTTTTCGTTATATTAATCTTAAAAACTTTTCTGAGTGACTTTCTTCTTCTAGTGTAAGTACATCAATTTCTAGGAAGAGTTCATGGGATAACGCCAAATACTTTTATGAATATTTTTCTAGTCATAATTACATCAGATTTTATTAAGAGATTTCTAATTATTTTCTTTCAAAGAAATTATCATCAATAACAATGCGTAAACCAAAGCATATTTGCAGGGATGGACGCACTGTAGATATGCATTTTTTTTTTTACCTTTAGTTTTATCTCTCGTTTCACCTGACAATTCATTAGAGAGTAAAAAACAGAATAGGGCCAGTGACAGTTACTTTGGAAACCGCACAAACATTTTCTTTCTAGTAAAGCCATCCATACTGACAATCATTTGACCATCGTCCTGGTGTTCATAACTTTGATCTTGCTAACACACACACTTTCAGTCCCTTTTACCAATCTTTGCAAGTTTTCTTAACTCTCACCAGTTCCCAAGTGCACCTACAGATCCTTTGTTCTTTCCAAACCTTCTTTGAATACTCCATATATATTACTGAACAGCATTGGATAAGAAATGCATCTTTGTCTAAAAAACACCTTTTACACCAAACCAGATTCTTCCTCATCCCTAATTCTCATACAAATTTTGCTCTTATCACAAAACCATCTCATTGCTAGTAAGACTATCATTCAGATAAGGGCATTATGACACGTGTTTCCTCTTGTTCATATTTAGCTTTTCTTCTGTACTTCTTGGGAAGTTACTGAATTACCTGTCTTGTTCCCAATGATTGACTGTATATTACATGAATAATAACAATGAGAGATCGAAAAGACGTGTCCATACCATCAGAGGTTTGACAGATATGGAAAGCAGACGTCCTTCTCCTGCCTCAACCAAAAGTTACTTGTAAGCTGTGATAAGTTACTGAAAAACAGTTTTTCAAAATTATATAAATGTTGATAAACGTCAAATAAATATCTTATAGTATTTTCATACTCTATACGGAGACTTGCATTTTGAAAGATGTGATTTCCATGTGAGGAACAGGGTTAGGAGTTTCCTTTATCCCTACTTACTTGGTGCGACATCTTTAGGATAAAAATTCCTCAAATGACAAAAACAAGGACGAAGAAATTCCTCACATGATAAGCACAAGGACAAGTGATAAACTTATGGACGGAGTAATTCTCCACAAAATACGCAAAAGGACAGGAGTTCATCATATGATAAACGTAGGGGCCACATGAGTTCCTAATATGTTAAACCTTAGCGATTGTCGTTTTGGAGCTTTTTCTTTGTCTCGGGATTCCGGGATAAATTTAGTCCCAATCCCGGGATCCCAGGAATTCCCGGGAATTTCAGTTGTCTAAAATTGCACATTAAACCTAGTTTCCCTTTCAGGTTTTTGATGTGCTTAAAATTACAAGATGCGCAGAAATATTACTGTAGATTGACTGTCTTATTCCACCTAAAGTTTAATTCCAGCATACAATTTTTTTTTTTCAAGTTACACGTCATTTGGAATTTGCCTAAAATCTGCATGGACAATCTATGCATAAAGATCAATCGATATGAATTTATATTTCAGTTGGTATGCAAAAGTGTTGCAACTTGCAATTTTGCAACTAGCAAGATGCTGTCGATGGGAAAATACAATTCACTGAAAATATAAAGTATTTTATATAAATATCAAAACAGGGACATAATCTAGACATCTATCATTATTATCATACGGAGAATGACAGTAATTGTCTGTATGTACAGTGTATATAAATATAAAGAGAACAACAAATTTCTCCCCGTTTTTGTATTTAGTTTGATACCGGGATTACCCGGGATTTATAGAAATATCCCGGGATTATTAAACCTTGAAAATTGTCCGGGATCCCGGGAAACAAACCCTACTTAAACCTAAATGAAGAGAAGTTCCTCACATGTTAATACTTTGGTCAAATAAATTCCTCACGTGATAAGAGCAGGAAAATTTCTCAATGGTAAGACAAAGGACTTAGAAGTCCCTCTAGCAGAAGGGGAAGCTGCTTGGAAGAGAAATGAGAATAAGACTATCAATAGCTTCTCCAATCACTTGTAACGGACCGTAGTAGATAAGATGAGTTACAAGGAGTTACAAGGATTAGGATGTCTCAAAGACTTTCTGTCCATCCAAGGAGACATCGTGTACTCACTTATCTCTAGGAGTAGGTTTTAAGGTTCATTCACAGTGCAGAGGCAGTGGGTTACAGAGAGGCCCATACGTCACCAATTTAGAGTATTAATGGAGTGTGGAGGACTTTGAAACAAAGAAATAGACGGTAAATACATCGTGTGAGTCCTGAGGTGCTGTGCGTTTTGCATGATACAATCGTCCTAAGAAATCAAAGTCTAAAAACTTGCAGCAGACCTTGGGAGTTGAATGTGAGCGTCAATGAGTTACAGTGAAGCCAAGTTAAGTATATCTTAGTTTTACCAGACCACTGAGCTGATTAACAGCTCTCCTAGGGCTGGCCCGAAGGATTAGATATTTTTACGTGGCTAGGAACCAATTGGTCAGCTAGCAACGGGACCTACAGCTTAGTGTGGGATCCGAACCACACTATATCGAGAAATGAATTTCTATCACCAGAAATAAAGAGAGGCCAGGAAAGCCAACGGAGCATAGGAGTGAACGCGTGAGAACTCTGAAAAAAAAAGCAGCGAAATGACGAAAGTTGCACCGTTGTAACATAACTGCAAATGAGGTGGCATTGCATGACTTGCTAATGTCGCTGAAAACCGCACGTCAAGGGTCAAAGGTCAGGCGTCCTATGCGATCCTAAATTGAGTGGAGGTGCACAGCTACGATAAATAGATATCTCTGCTTATTTAGATAACGGTTGTAAAGGTGTAAGGGAAAAAATATGTGACCAATGACACAAAATGCGAATGTAAGACAACGCGAAAGGAAGGATCAACCAACCACAAGATTGGACAAATTGGAAAATAATCCCCTGCAGAAATAATCAATAAAAAGCATGAATAAAAATCTCAAGATGAGTCAAGAATTAATATACAAAAAATATAAAATATTCGTTTACCATTGCTTAAGATTTATTTCTTACTTTCATACTTGTCAGAATTTATCTTTTTTTTTTTCTTCGTGATCAGCCTCGCCAGTGTAAATAAAAGAAGTAAAACTACACTTCACTTGAGAAAAAATTGTTCAGGTGAGATTTTCGCTTCCGAACGAAGGGCAGCCCCCCGTCCCTACCCCCCACAAAAAGGAACATCCCAAATCCGAATCAAAATTCGAATTCCTCTCTAACTAATAAAATCTTCCTAGGGCCAGACACCAACTCTGCAGAATTTCAGTGAGATCAGTCAGTAACCCTTCCACGTATCTTGTGAACAAGAAAACAGACAGATTGTCAAGACAAAGAAACGTGGATAAATACCTAGTTTCCACTAAAATTCGCTGGCTGGAACGACATGTAATCTCCAATATCCCACAGGTTGATTATCAGCCTCCTAAAATGATTGGAATATTTGCAAAGACGAGAAAGACATTTGGATATACAATGCAACAGCCACACGAAGCGAAAACAATTACATTACGAAAAGAAATACTGTCTTTACAGAGACATAGATCTACTACTTCAAACACCACGTTCTCTTCTATGCGACCGAGTCATTAAATGACCTATGAAGATAATTCTTACTAAAACTCTTTTACACTGCTTCATCTTGAAGTTATTTTTTGCGCCTAGGGCAGAGAGAGACACAAGATCACTGCCCCTGTATTATTTTATTATTTTGATTTTATATTCAATCCCAATGAAGATAAAGAGGGTGGAAGAATACCAGATATGACATAAAAGTGCCTCAGTGGCGTGGTTGGTATGGTGTTGACATGCCAATTCGTTAGCCGAGAGTTCGATTCTCGGGCGTTCCACTGAGGTGTGAGATATGTGTATTTCTGGTGATAGAAGTTCACTCTCGACGTGGTTCGGAAGTCACGTAAAGCCGTTGGTCCCGTTGCCGAATAACCACTGGTTCCATGCAACGTAAAAATACCATACAAACAAACAAACATGCCATAAAATGGCACAAAACAATTACGAACCAACAAACGCCTCTATGTGAAAATGACCCCGGAGCTTACTCCCCGAAATCTGCGAAGCCAGAATGTCGATGAATTACATTATGGTTGAATGGAAGTTGTAATGTTTGCTAACAGATATGGCTGTTCTTTTATTAAATTTTGTTTTTATGCGACCTCAGTTTCCCTCTCTTAAACACAAGCATGCGGAAGGACACTCGTTAGTATAAAAATTTTGCCAACAAAATAAAACAACGATATGAAATCGAAGTCAAAATTTTATCGAATTGCCCTGAGAGTCCACGAAAAAAAGAAAAAAAAAAACGGTAAATGTTCTAAACCTTTTTCATGCAATCAATAAACCAGTTCGGGCGCCGCGGTTCTCAATAAGAGCAATGGTACAACAGTGTCGCAGCTCTCTCTCTCTCTCTCTCTCTCTCTCTCATGATGGTTCATGCTTAATTAGATAGCCTGATAGACTCTATGGACTGAGACTAATGCATTTCTCTCTCTCTCTCTCTCTCTCTCTCTCTCTCTCTCTTTTCTCAGGATGGTCCATGCTTAATTAGATAGCCTGATAGAGTCTATGGACTGAGGACTAAGCATTTCTCCCTCTCTCTCTCTCTCTCTTTCTCTCTCTCTCAGGATGGTTCATGCTAATTAGCTAGCCTGATAGAACTCTATGGACTGAGACTAATGAATTTCTCTCTCTCTCTCTCAGGATGGTTCATCCTTAATTAGATAGCCAGATAGACTCTATGGACTGAGACTAATGAATTTCTCTCTCTCTCTCTCTCTTTCTCTCAGGATGGTCCATGCTTAATTAGATAGCCTGATAGAGTCTATGGACTGAGACTAATGCATTTCTCTCTCTCTCTCTCTCTCTTTCTCTCTCTCTCAGGATGGTTCATGCTTAATTGGCTAGCCTGATAGACTCTATGGACTGAGACTAATGCATTTCTCTCTCTCTCTCTCTCTCTCTCTCTCTCTCTCTCTCTCTCTCAGGATGGTTCATGCTTAATTAGATAGCCTGATAGACTCTATGTTCTGAGACTAATGCATTCTCTCTCTCTCTCTCTCTCTCTCTCTCTCTCTCTCTCTCTCAGGATGGTTTAGGCTTAATTAGCTAGCCTGACAGACTCTATGGCCTGTGTCTAATGCATTTTTCTCTCTTTCTCTCTTGTAGTACCCCTGGCTCACGGCCGTTGAGACCTATGTTGGATCCCCGGAAGAGGCTGGACAGATAAAGGCAAATGTCTTCAAAAATTATTCGGTGTTTTTTGACCAGAGAAGTCTGTTAGTTAATCATATTCAGTCGACTGCTGTGGGTCGAAACTGAAGTGGAGAATTGGAAAGAAGAAGGAGGGTGAAAATAAAGAAGGGAATGATTAATGCTCACTTGAGTGTTTGTTAGCCATTATAATCCTAATTGGAAAGGCAGAGCTTCGATAAGGTTATCGATAAGGGTGAATCCATTTATCAGATGCTTATCTCTCTCTCTCTCTCTCTCTCTCTCTCTCTCTCTCTCTCTCTCTCTCTCTCATATATATATATATATATATATATATATATATATATATATATATATAAGTACATATATATATATATACATAAATATATATACAAATGTATATAATAATAATAATAATAATAATAATAATAATAATAATAATAATAATAAATAATAATAATAATGTTTCAGTGGCTACAGATAAAAAGGCGAAACATAATTCAGCCACCTTGACAAGATCTAACTGAAACGATTATAAGAGTATAATTATTATTATTCACAATGAGCAAACATGCTAATTAGCCCTGATGGTTATGAATAGCAATTAAGTACAAGGTAAAAGCAGGGCAGTGGAACGTAAGTGCTAATGATAAATATAGAGGTAACAACGAATAAATATAAAAAAAGAGAAGAAAGGCACGGAAGAAGAATACAACGTCAAAATAGAGAGTCAAGAGAGAAAATTGAATAAAAGAAGGAAATAAAAACTGAAGGATAGCTAAGGTGATTAAGCAATGAAAGTTAATGGAATTATTAAGTCAGATTAGGTAAGTCGATCAAGGATGGAAAGCTAAGACGATTAAATGCTGAAAACTAAGACATTTAAGTACTGAAAGCTAAGGTTGCTAAGTAATGAAACCTAAGTGATAAATCTGGCAAGATAAGATTTTCAAATAAGGACAACTAAGACGAGTAAGTATAGAAAGCTAAGGCAACTAAGTAATGAAAACTAAGGCAATTCATTCCAGCAAGCTAAAACGACCAAGTACGGACAGATAAGACGAATAAGCGCAGAAAGCTAAGGTTACTAGGTAGTGAAAGCTACGGGAATTAAAATCAGATCAGTTAAGGCGATCAAATATGAAAAGCTAAGTCGATTAAGTACGGAAAGCTATAAGATGACGATGCAAGACGGTTCCAAGTCGTAAGGTCGAAACCTTGACTGAACTTCATTCAAAATACCGTTACGCAAAGGAAGATCTCATTGGTAAAAGATATCTTCAGTTATTCAATACAGGTGCGTATCTGCTAATTACAGGTGAGTAACACATTAGCATTCCGTAGTCCCCCTGAGAGGAGGAGAAAGCTCTAGACGTCGAGCTCTCCTTCGTTTGAGTGCTGGCAAGGTAAACTCACGTGGGTTGCAACGAGGTGCTATGAGCGACAACAGGCCACATTACGGCTTTATAAGTTTGTACACTGAATGACATTCCTTTGGCATCTCTAACAGAATTCCTTATTTGACGTTCATTTAGTCTTGTTTTCAATCAGATTTCACTTATCTTTATTGTTAATACATTGCTTTTTTTACTGTTTTTACTGTATTGCTTTCCAGATTAAATATTTAATGAAATCCAGCATAAGTTATGCATTTACTTTCTTAATGTTTTCATTGCGCGTTCAAATACTTCTGATACACTTTGCAGGTTAAGTGATGCAAAGCAAGATGGCTAAAATATGCAAAATTTACATTCCACAGTGATTTCAAAGACCAGCGCTATGAAAGCAGTTACATCAAAACTGTCAGGAAACTGTGAGGTTGGCTAATTAACTGATCCAGTGGCAATCTACCTGGCGTCACATCTGCCAGGGTAAATGTGAGACGAAATCGCAATCTGCGTCAAAGGGATTCAGTGTCCAGGTAAGGTGAATGGAGAGACTGAAGAGAGCGTCAGAACTTAGGCCAAAGGCCAAGCGCTGGGACCTATAAGGTCATTCCGCACTGAAATGAAAATCAGAGTAGAAATGTTTGAAAGGAGTAAGAGGACGAAAAACTAGCAGTCGCACCATGAAACCATTGTTAGAAGAGGGTGGAAAATGAGATTGAAGGAATATAAAAAGAGGTCTATTAACAGGAATGAAAGGGGTTGCAGCTTGGGGCTTAAGGGGTACTACAAAGTACCTTAAGTACTAATGCCTACAGTGCACCGCATAAGGTGCACTGACGGCGCTTCCCCACCTCCCCAACCTACGGGGGATTCCCTCCATAACACACAGCTTCTTCGGTGTCAGGTGAAGGTTGTCTGTTCATGAGGTTCGTGTCTTTAGGTTCTGCCCACGTGCCCCTTGCTCTCTCCTCCGCGGAAGAAACGACCCAGACCTCCAATATCAACTGTACATAGGTGAATAAGGTACACCCAGGAAATTAACTATAACACAGGGCTACACATAGAAATCGTTCAAAACTTCATAGAATAAGCATGAGCGAATCTGGAACCATCTTGACATTTTATCCGAACAGTCCTGTTCCTTGAGACTTCGAAAACGGCTCATCGTTTGAACGGTATCAACAATTTAAGTTAAATTTCACCTCTATTACATTCACTAATGACGACCGAAGTGTAAGTTCGCGTTTGCGACGAGATTTGGAAAGCTAGATTTTTGTATTATTATTATTATTACCCTCTGTGTTTTGCTCCCACACTGCTCTAAACCTTCTATTTCACCAATAGTTGTTTACGTGATAATCTTGGTATTTTAACATGGTTCTTATTAAGGACATCCGGTTAACTCGACACAGTCTCTACCGCGAGCATCGGCCAATTTGAGTATAGTTTCTGACGTCAAAATCTGTATTCATCTGTTTTGATGCTCAAGCGTGAAAATCGACAGTCCTCATCTTCCTCAATTCCACAGTTTCTTGTCACTTATTGTTAGGCTTTGGAATTAACAACCAACTTAACCAACTTAAATTTTCCAGGTTATTTCTTTCCAGGTCCTGGACTGTCTAGCGTATCGTTCTTGGCATTGAATAAAGCCAGATAAAAGCAGCACCTGTCAGCCTGTTCGATTGGCCTTGGCATCCTATTGAATCCCTCGGATTTATACTTTCTATGGAAAGTACTCACTTCCTCGTGTCATTTCTCACATCGAAGGCTCCCAGCTTTCGATTCACGTCTACGATTTTATGAACGGAAATGAATTTCCCGTGTTTAAAAAAATAGCCTCCTTCTCTTCGACCTTTTCTTATAAAAAAACTAACCGTTCAAAATTCTATATATATTCTGACATCATCGCTAAATCGAACATCCACAACAAAGTCACCCAACTCGACGAGTTTTTTTTTATATGGATTGATCCATTATTGAATCTCATCTCCTTCGGTTTGACCCGGAGAGAGGAGCGACCAGCGAGTGACGATTGAAAACGAATGTCAGGCCGTAAGTCACCACAGAGTAAGTGGCGCAACAGCTCTTGGTTTACCTATGCAAGGACATAATACTCTATATGCGTTATGCATACCAATGCACTTCTACCTCTGAGGTCAAGTAGGCCACCGTTCTACCCCCACCCAATTTTAATAGCAAAAAAATTCAACTGAGGATCAAGTTAGCATCTGGTATCACTCAATGAAGAAGCAAAGACCTCATACGGCACGCACAAAAATCTAACTCTCAAACTGAGGTCATAAGAACATTTTCTAGCCACGCCTACATTTCGTAACACGGAACGCCTTACTTTTGATAGCAATCTGGCATACGTTATCAGTAACCGAATAAGTAAAACTTCAAACGGCGTATAAATAATTCATAATCAAATCCACATCAAGGGCACAATCTAACCATATATATACAGGGTGTCCATAAAGTTCCAGTACCATTACAAGTATTTATTGCTCAGAATGGTACTGGGACTTTATGAACACCCTGTACAATACGTAATTGAGATACTATACTTTAACACTGATTATCAGTAACTGAATGAGGAAAAGCTCATAAACCAATCAAAAGAAGATTATAAAACAAATTCACCATTTATTAAGATCAGGTCAGGTCAAATGTACCGCTAATTTTCTCATTTCTTTATTTTCGAATCCCCGGCAATTTTTTATTTATGGTAATGTGAATGTACGAAAACATTTAATCTTTCCTTTATTTATTCCCCTTCGGTTTCTACCTTGAGTTTTTCTCTTATACCCACAAGAAATAATATCTTTACGCCACAAGATAATAAAATTACCTTTACGCACAAAGAATAATAAAATTTACCCTTTACGCCTAATTCACAGGAATGTTTGTTTATTTTGAACAATATAATTGCTTACTCAAGAATCCAAGGTGTGATGCTTCGTCTTTCTTCCAGATTAATAATAATAATAATAATAATAATAATAATAATAATAATATAATAATAATAATAATAATGAAGTGTTATAATTAAATTGCTAATGGAATAATATAATAATAATAATAATAATAATAATAATAATAATAATAATAATAATAATAATAATAAAAATAATAATAGTAGCATGAGTTTTGAAATGGAGAAATAAATCCACAGTTATGTATGGGTACGAATATATACAAAAATAGATCCATACAGAGAGCTTTCGGGAATCTTTTTCAATCTCCCAGATTGAAAACGGGAATCGAACAGATTCCCAAAAGCTCTCTGTATGGATCTATCTTTAAATGTATTCGTACTCATCCAACACTGGATTTTTTTTTCCAATAATAATAAAATCCGGTTGAATCTTGTTTGTCTCCCTCCCCCTCACCCGGGTTACTGTAGGGAAGACATGACACAGCCACCCACCCCATGCAAACCGGTTTGTCCGCCCCGGGTGGGGGGAGCGGGAGGGATAGGGAGACAACCAGCAGCACCGTGTTCCAAGCTCGTAATAATAACGACAAAACCGCCTTAATTCAAGTTTTCACTTAATATGGCCGTCGATAAGGGGTCTCGCTCCTGGCCACAAATTCCTTTCGAGCGTAAATGGAAAGTTGGAGATCCTACGCAATGCCACAGAATCGGTTTCGTGGGTCCTAGTGGTGCGTAGGTTTCGTTTCGTTTGGATCATTATTTTGTTTATTAACATGGTAATTAAAGGAAGAAGAAGGAGAGAGAGAGAGAGAGAGAGAGAGAGAGAGAGAGAGAGAGATTCATCAATGCTACTGAATTAAGTTAAATTAATCTGCGTACGTGGGTGTCATGGAGAGAGAGAGAGAGAGAGAGAGAGAGAGAGAGAGCGCTTTATTACTTTTACTGCACTGCTGTCCTAGGAGAGAGAGAGAGAGAGAGAGAGAGAGAGAGAGAGAGAGAGAGAGCGCTTTATTACTTTTACTGCACTGCTGTCCTAGAGAGAGAGAGAGAGAGAGAGAGAGAGCTTTATTACTGCTACTGCACTGCTGTCCTAGAGAGAGAGAGGAGAGAGAGAGAGAGAGAGAGAATTATAATCTGTGAATGTGGGTTTATTGGAGAGAGAGAGAAAGAGAGAGAGCTTCATTACTGCAACTGCACTGGGTGCCCGAGAGAGAGAGAGAGAGAGAGAGAGAGAGAGAGAGAGAGAGAGAGAGAGAGAGAGAGAGAGAGAGAGAGAGAACATTTCATAAGATGGTCGAAGCAGAGGAGGGAAATGGAAAGTGGCTGGGTATTTCACTGCCCTACATAACATGGGCCATTCCAGGATACAGGATGTATCCGAGAAGCTGTCAGTTATGTATATATACGCCTTTTGTGATGTTGGTTATTCATCCGAGTTTATTATCTGTTATTTTCTTATTTCATTCCAGACATTTTCATTTTTTTTCCTTTAGTCATTCGAGTCTTAGAATGCTCGTCGAGTTAGTGACCTTAATAGGTGTTACATATACGAATGTGTGTTGATTTTGAATAATAATAATAATAATAATAATAATAATAATAATAATAATAATTATATAATATAATAATAATAATAATAACAACATTGCCTGATGACTGTTGCTTGATGCGAAAGGTACATAAACAATCTTTTATCAATATATTTACAATGAAACCCATTTTACCCTAAGCAGAATTTTATGTTGTTAGTATCAAGGTCTATAGACCTTGGTTAGTATGCTGTTGTTTCAATATGCGCAATAGGTCGTGATTATACCCGTGCCCGCATATGTAATGTATATATATATATATATATATATATATATATATATATATATATATATTGTTACGAAGTGCCAAGTATCGGTTACCTTGCATCAATTAGTACCTCACCAAAAGCCAAACACCTGAACCCTCATAACACGTTTAAACGACTGAATACACCTTAAAGGCAACAGTGATCCCTTAACACTTACCAGTATGGCAGAAAATCAGACTAAGTTCATCAAAACAGGTGTGAGGTAATCTTGTAAGTAAAATTAAATTAATCAAAGGGCATCACTCCATCAACAACTTTCAAAACTCTAAGTATTTCCCTGATTTCAGAAGTCTAAGTACTTCCTGGTTCTAAGTCACTTCAATTAAATTGAAGGAAAGCAAATCAATTACCACTCTATGTCTCTACCTATCATAAATATAATCTAATATTATATACTTATACTGGTGTAAGATAAAGAAAACACTTATAAAAATTTTAAATACAAAAATTTATTATTAAATTCAAAATTTATAAGTGAAATTCACAATATCAGGAAATTACTGTTACTTGAAAACAAAAGTAAAGTTTAATTAATTCTTGAATTCAAATTAAAGTAAAATTAAATCAAAATTAATTTATCACAAAATTCAAGAAAATTAATTCAATCAAAATTCAAAAAGTGTTGAGGCAATAATTGAAAATTTGAAATTAATTCACAAGTGCTAAACAACAATAAAACTTGAAAAGAATTCTAAGTAAATGCAAATAAATTCACAAGTGTTAAATTTAATTAAATGTGCAATGATAAAGCAATGAAAATAACTAAGTCAATTAAATGGTGAATGCAAATGAAAATATAAAACAAAAAAGACACACTTCAATAAGAAAACGAATAAATGCACAAACAATGGAACAGACACACACAAAAAAAATATCAGCAATGTGTTAAAAGTGTAAATCTTTTTCATTCAAAAAACACTAACCAACAGTTTTTACCAAACCTTCGTAACAGACAACAGTTTCTATCAATTATTAATTAAACACACTCCCTATCATTATTAGTTATTCACTGTTCCTAACAATTATTAGTTGCAACTAATAAAAATATAACACACTTTACCTTTTTTGGTATACCAACTTCTTTTCTTCTCTTGTAAATTACACTTTCACAAAAAACAAGGCGCCGTTACGAAATGTTTGTTCAGATTCCACAAAAGAAATTAAATAAACTAAATAAATTCTAAGAAATATCAAATATACAATTCTCACAATATGAGTGACCAAATTTGACGTTGCGTTAATTTAATCTCGATGTCGAGTGAGAGAGAGTAGAGTGAGAGCGAGAGAAGAAGGGGGAGATCTAACTGCCTCGAGGTCTTAAGATCGAATGAATACTCTTCCTTCATGGAAACTGGCTATGGCAGATGACAAATACGTTCTGGGTACGAAAGCTTCCAGAAAGTTCTGAAATCTGATGCAATCTTACATACAAAAAGTGCAATACCCACGTGGGACTTGACAAAGATATACACGTACCAGACGAGTCTGTAAAAAAAAAAAAAGAAAGACGTACCCGACTCGACCGAGACGAAGAAGTCTTATCACGTACGATGACAGATTCTCCAAAACACAAGTGAAGATTTGAGATCGCTATCAAACGCGCTGACAGAGCAGGGACGCAAACGGAGGACTCGCAGACTCTAATTTCAAAGTGCTGACATAAAAGTTAAACATTTGCAGCTTTGAAAAGACAAGGATCTCTCTCTTTATGTTATATATATATTCTTTTACAAGATGTAAATGTGAAATCTGAACACACATTTTAAAACATCCTATTCTAAGCTATCTTAGGAATCTGAAAAAATGTTACACAATCTACAAGACATTTCAAAGAGGGGAAAACATGCATTTGGAAAGTAGCAATATATAAATATACCTCCCCCAGAAGATTTTTTATCACGGTGTTGAATCCAACGATTCGCAACGAGATAAATAATCAGCAACTACATTGTTTTGCCACTAATGTGCTGCACTCTTAAGTTATACTGTTGCAGACACAAAGACCACCTGGTCAGTCTTTGATTGTGATTTTTCATTTTCTGATAAATGACAGTGGATTGTGATCAGAAAACACTACAATTTCTTCATTCCTAGGTCTATTCACATACACTTCAAATTTTTTCAATGCGGTGATTAAGGCTAAAGTTTCCTTCTCGATTGTCGAATATACCTTTCTGATGTTTTTTTCAATTTTGTAGACATGAAGCATAACAGGAATGGTAGATATTATTTTCATCTTCTTGAAGTAGAACAGCTCCAACAACCACAGTCTGACGCATCAACTTGTATCACAAAATTTCTTGTCGAAGTCTGGAGCTTGAAGTACTGGTCTTGAAGTTTAAAATGGCTTTTACCTTCTCAAAAGGATTCTTGACACTCTGGAGTCCAAATAAACTTAGCTTTGGACTAGTCAAGTCTGTCAAGGGAGCTACTACGGCTGAGAAATTGGGCAAAAACGACGATAGAAAACCAGCCATGCCTAAAAATCTCTGTAGCTGCTTCCTGGTAGTAGGTGGGGTAGCCTTACGGATACCTTCTACATTAGCATTTACTGGAGCAAGAAGGCCCTTTCCCAACTTCAAACCCAAGATACTGTACAGTGCCTTTCCAAACTCACTCTTCTCTAAGTTGATTGTTAATCCTGCTTCTTGTAGTTTCTTGAAAACTTTCTTCAGAATCTTCAGATGTTCTTCCCACGTTGTAAGTAAAGTCACACGATGTCATCTAGGTATACACCTACTCCTTCTATTGATCCTAACAGTTGATCCATCACTCGTTGAAATGTTGCGGGTGCATTCATCAGACCAAACGGCAGAACAGCTTATACTGAATATAGTCCAAAAGGAGTAATAAAAGCTGACAGCAGCTTCGCATTCTCATCTAAGGGAATTTGATAATATCCTTTCAACAAGTCTATCTTGGAAACAAACTTGGCTTGCCCAATATTATCAAGTAACTGATCTATAAGAGGCAAAGGATAATTATCAGCCACACTGATAGAATTCAGCTTCCTATAACAGTACACATCCTAAATGAACCATCTGGTTTCTTCACCAACACACATGGAGAACTGAAGTGACTTGAACTGGGTTCTGCTAATCCATGTTGCAGCAAATACTCAACTTCCTTCTTCAAAACATCTCGATGATACGGTGATAAGCGATAGGCTCTTTGCTTGAAAGGTTTTCCATCTTCTTGAATCTTGATTTCATGCTTGGTCAGATCAGTACGTCTAGGCACATCTGAAAAAATTTCTGGAAAACTTCTAATTACGTCACTTAAGTCTTCACCTTGTTCAACACTCAGATGTTTCAGTTTATCCTCCAAATTTTCCAAAATTGAAGAATTATTCATCTTGCTTGCAGCTCCCAATTCGTAGCCATCATCGTCTTCTGTAGATAAAGTTGTCTGGGTTACTGACACAGTTTCAGTTTTAGTTTCTGAGATATAAGGTTTCAAGAGGTTCACATGTATCTTCCTTTGTCTTCTTCTTCTTTCTGGTGTTTCAATCACATAAGTTCTATCACTTAACTTCTGAATTATCT
Source organism: Macrobrachium nipponense (assembly GCF_015104395.2). Taxonomy (NCBI): domain Eukaryota; kingdom Metazoa; phylum Arthropoda; class Malacostraca; order Decapoda; family Palaemonidae; genus Macrobrachium; species Macrobrachium nipponense. The sequence continues at coordinate 75,680,819 of NC_087209.1, forward strand.
TGTAAGGACCTTGAAATTATTAGTGAGGGGAAATCTCTTGACAGTAAGAACACTAACACTTGTTGACCAACACTAAAACTTCTTAGCTTAGCCTTAGCATCAAATCTCCTTTTCATTTTCTCTTGACTCATTTTCAAGGTTTTCTAAAGAGAATTTTCTAATCTCTTTCAACCTCTTCCTTAAGTTCTTTACATACTCTGCTTGGCTTTCCTCTTGATTTTCTTCCCAATTTTCTGCAAGAATCTTTCAACGGTCCTCTAACTTCTCTTCAAAAATCATCTCATTAGGTGAACATCCCATACTTTCTTGGTAAGCACTCCTAACTTCAAACAACATTAATGGTAAACCAACATCCCATTCTCTTCCTGACTCAGAACAATACTTTGTCAGCATACTTTTCAATGTCTGGTGGAACCTTTCCAAGGCACCTTGAGTTTCTGGATGATAGGCAGTGGATAACTGTTGTTTCACTCCTAACAAATTCATCACATCCTGGAATAACTTTGAAGTAAAGTTTGTTCCTATGTCACTTTGTACTATTTCTGGTATACCAAACTTTGAGAAAAACTCCACAAGTTTTTCAGCAACTATCTTGGCAGATATGTTTCTAACAGGGATTGCTTCTGGATACCTTGTCACAGGACACATTAATGTTAACAAATACTCATTTCCTTTCTTGTGTATTCGGCAGCGGTCCAACCATATTTATAATCACTTTGCTAAAGGGTTCTCCTCTAACTTCTATAGGTTGTAGGGGGGCTTTCTTGATGGTTTCATTCGGTTTTCCAGCTATCTGGCAGGTATGACACTCACGGACAGAACCTGCTAACATCTCTGTGAAGTCCAGGCCAGAAAAAATATTTCATGATCTTCTCCACAGTCTTCCTGATTCCCATATGTCCAGACTCATGAGCTACTGCAATCACTTGCTTTCTCAATGGATATGGAATCAAAATTTGATGATATTCGCCCCATTCAGCATCTCCTGGTATATCTGTAGGTCTATACTTCCTCATCAGCAAACCTTCCTTCAGATAGTAACAGGTAGGAGTTTGTTGCATCTCTTCTCGATCAACAACTCTGAAGAACAAATCAGTTAACGATGCATCCTTCTTCTGCAAGTCCATCAGCTTCTCTCTTGTCACTTGACCAACTTCAAGGGTTGAATTCTCAATATCTGCTAACTCAGCTACTGTAGTTTCACTACTGTCTTCAGCAAAACTTTGACTACTCGGAGTCTCTTCAGGAACATCAGGTTCTTCTTCTTCGTCGTCGTCTTCTTCATCTTCTTGGGAAATCTCTTCTTGGTCAGCACTATGGGAAACTTCACTTCCCTGGAATAATTCTTCTAAGCACAAAGATCCTTCACTTGATCCTCAGTTTCTTGATCCTCAGTTTCTTCACTTACAGCCGTAGTCCTCTTCATACTTCTGGTAGTTACACAACTAGGAACAGGTGGGGGTTATTCTTCTCCAACTCTTCTGTAGGACTAATCCTCAATGGTTTGTCTGTCACTACAGGACAAGAAATAAATGGCACCACCACCAACTTCATTCCCAACAGCAACATGTATACCTTCCACAGCTAGTGAGTCCTTTACAGCAAAATCAACATTCCCTGTCACCAATTCACATGACAGGTGTAAGCGGCTATATAGGAGTTACTTCCTCTCCTCCTATACCCTTCAATATAACTGAATCTCCTGTGAGACTCTTCTCCAACTGAGGGTGAGAACCACGTACTACCACACTATGGTTACTCCCTGATCACGTAATATATTGACTGGTACCTGCATACTTCCTTCTTGAGTTGACAGCATACCCTCATAGATATATGGCTTTAAAAGCCTCCACACTGCTTAGCCCACTCACTGCTTGAGGTAACATTTCCACTGGTTGCTAAACATTCAGCTTGTTTAGTTTCATTCTTCTCTGGAGTCTGATTCTTTCCCACACTGCTCTTCGTAGTTTGTTTCACAACTTGACTAACTGGTTTTGACTGCTGTTGATTCCGGTAACACTCTTGACTGTAGTGTCCTACTCTTCCACACTTGAAACAGACAACATTAGGTTTCTGTAACTGTCTTGAAAAACTGGATGAGGAGGTTTCACATTAATTTGCTGAGCTGTATTTTTTCTTGTGTACTATTAGTAGTATCACTTGAAGGTTTCCCATTAAATTTGTTCCTGTTATTTGGATAAGACTTAAAAACCTGGGCGTTGTTGACTCTGGTACTTGACATTGTAATTACGTTGCTACTGATTATATTGTAATCTTCACTAAGTGTAGCGGCTTTGTCAAGTTTCTTCACTTCTCTCTCTCTTAAATAAGCTCTTATATGTTCAGGAATTCCCTTAAGATACTGTTCAAGAACAAGTAACTCTTCTAACTCATCAAAAGTTTTAACTTTAGCAGCTTCTACCCAACGTTTGAAACACCTTCTCACTTTGTAAGCATAATCTAAGAAGGTTCCCTTCTCATCTTTTCTTAAATTTCTGAATCTCTCATTGTAGTACTCTGGGGTCATCTGGTAAACTTGTAGCACACTGTGTTTAAGTACCTTGTAGTCTTTACACTGATCAGCTGTTAAGGCTAGATAAGCACTTCTCCCTTTACCAATCAAGACACTTTGTAGCAAAACTGACCATTTATCCTCTGGCCATCCCATACCTGAAGCCACTTTCTCAAAGTGATCAAAAAACTCATCTGGAGCTTCTTCAGTAAACTTAGGGATTAACTTCTGTACTCTCACTACATCAAATACAGGTCTTGATTACCTGGTTAGGGTTAGACGGTGTTACAGGTAATGTGGATCTAGCTCTTATTAATTCCATTTCCCTTTCATGTCTTGCGATTTCTCTTTCCTCTTTTATTCTTTCTCTTTCCTCTTCTGCTGCTTTTCTTCTTCTTTCTCTTCTTTCTTTCTTGTTTTTTTCCCCTGTCCTATTCTTTTCTCTTTCAGCAAGCATTTTTAGCTTAATCAAATTCTCCTTCTGCTTCAATGCGTCTAAGCTCTAACTCTGCATCACTTTTCTCTTTCTTTTCTGCTTGCTTATTTATGAGATCAGCACGTGCTACATTCAACAACTCTTGAGCCAATTCTAACTCATCTTCATCAGTTATTCTACCAGAGTTTATCAATGATTCCATAGCAATACATCTTATTTGTGCCTTTACCATACTAGTAGACACATAACCACCACATGCCTCTGCTAAAGCGCTCCACTGTGCTCTAGACAGAGTGGTTTCAGACAAAACTTGGACGGAAGGAGCTGCTAAAAATTCCTGAACATTGAACTGAGCCATTTCCTCTAAGTTATCAATTTACAATTCAATACAATAAATGCAAAACAAAACTATTTGGTCACTCTCCTAACAAAATATATTCCTAACACCACCAGTATATTCTAGAGTGATAATGAAATCTGCTTTCCCGGGTCTGGGCACCATTAAACAATGTTACGAAGTGCCAAGTATCTGGTTACCTTGCATCAATTAGTACCTCACCAAAAGCCAAACACCTGAACCCTCATAAAACACGTTTGAAACGACTGAATACACTAAAGGCAACAGTGATCCCTTAACACTTACCAGTATGGCAGAAAATCAGAACTAAGTTCATCAAAACAGGTGTGAGGTAATCTGTAAGTAATTAAATTAATCAAAGGGCATCACTCCATCAACAACTTCAAAACTCTAAGTATTTCCCTGATTTCAGAAGTCTAAGTACTTCCTGGTTCTAAGTCACTTCAATTAAATTGAAGGAAAGCAAATCAATTACCACTCTATGTCTCTACCTATCATAAATATAATCATAATTATATATACTTATACTGGTGTAAGATAAAGAAAACACTTATAAAAATTTTAAATACAAAAATTTATTATTAAACTAATTCAAAATTATAAGTGAAATTCACAATATCAGGAAATTACTGTTACTTGAAAAACAAAGTAAAGTTTAATTAATTCTTGAATCAAATTAAGTAAAATTAAATCAAAATTAATTTATCACAAAATTCAAGAAAATTAATTCAATCAAAATTCAAAAGTGTTAGGCAATAATTGAAATTTGAAATTAATTCACAAGTGCTAAACAACAATAAAACTTGAAAAGGAATTCTAAGTAAATGCAAAATAAATTCACAAGTGTTAAATTTAATTAAATGTGCAATGATAAAGCAAAATGAAAATAACTAAGTCAATTAAATGGTGAATGCAAATGAAAATATAAAACAAAAAGACACACTTCAATAAGAAAACGAATAAATGCACAAACAATGGAACAGACAAACACAAAAAAATATCAGCAAGTGTAAAAGTGTAAATCTTTTCATTCAAAAACACTAACCAACAGTTTTTACCAAACCTTCGTAACAGACAACAGTTTCTATCAATTATTAATTACCACACTCCCTATCCATTATTAGTATTCACTGTTCCTAACAATTATTAGTTGCAACTAATAAAAATATAACACACTTTACCTTTTTTGGTATACCACTTCTTTTCTTCTCTTGTAAATTACACTTTCACAAAAAACAAGGCGCCGTTACGAAATGTTTGTTCAGATTCCGCAAAAGAAATTAAATAAACTAAATAAATTCTAAGAAATATCAAATATACAATTCTCACAATATGAGTGACCAAATTACGTTGCGTTAATTTAATCTCGATGTCGAGTGAGAGAGAGAGAGAGCGAGAGAGAGAGGGGGAGATCTAACTGCCTCGAGGTCTTAAGATTCGAATTGAATACTCTTCCTTCATGGAAACTGGGCTAGGCAGATGAACAAAAATACGTTCTGGGTACGAAAGCTTCAGAAAGTTCTGAAATCTGATGCAATCTTACATACAAAAAGTGCATCCCACGTGGGACTGACAAAGATATACACGTACCAGACGAGTCTGTAAAAAAAAAAAAGAAAGACGTACCCGACTCGACCGAGACGAAGAAGTCTTATCACGTACGATGAACAGATTCTCCAAAACACAAGAAGATTTGAGAATCGCTATCAAACGCGCTGACAGAGCAGGGACGCAAACGGATCTCGCAGACTCTAATTTCAAAGTGCTGACATAAAAGTTAAACATTTTGCAGCTTTGAAAAGACAAGGATCTCTCTCTTTATGTTATATATATATTCTTTTACAAGATGTTATGTGAAATCTGAACACACATTTTAAAACATCCTATCTAAGCTATCTAGAATCTGAAAAAATGTTACACAATCTACAAGACATTTCAAGAGGGGAAAACATGCATTTTGAAAGTAGCAATATATATAATTCATATATATATTTATATATATCATTATATATATATATATATATATATATATATAAAATATATATATATTTATATATATATATAATATATAATATATATATATATATATATATATATATATTATATAGATATATATATATATATATGTGTGTGTGTGTAATTTTAACGTTGCAACCATATATTTTGAGCACTTCTGTGCCCCTGATCACTGGTAAAATATGGACAAGAGTATATATATATATATATATAGATATATATATATATATATATATATATAATATATATATATATATATAAAATCATAAATTACGGATCTCTATCTAAAATCTGATCTACTTCAGGGATTCGGAATATTCTTCGGTCTTGTCTACCCAATGGCAGCCAATATTCTGCTACGAACTCATTTAGTACCATCCTGTATTCCCCGATCCTCCCCAAGTGAACATTCAAGGGAGCCTCTCCATAATCCCTATACTTTACGAAGCACTCTTACATCGAACACTTTTAGATAACTCGTCTCGTCAGCCTCATCCCTTCTATCGTTCATGTATGCTCTCATGTTAGTCACATCTACTCACTTATTGGTCTCATTACCCATTCTATTCATCTCCGAGTTCTCAGACAAGGTCAAATTGTAATTCTTGGGTCTGTGACTCAGTCTTCTAATCTAGCGCAATGGCACACAAATACCTGCATAAATGCCCACAAGATACAATCGCTGGCATTCTTCCATAAATACCCTGGGATTCATTGGAAAGCAATACAAGTGTCATTTGATAGTCTCGTTATTTCTGTGGATATCTACCAATTTTCCTTTAGTAGACCTCGCTTCCATTAACAGCTGCATGCACACCTTAACAACACACATATATATATATATATATATATATATATATATATATATATATATATATATATATATATATATATATATTATATAATATGTATGCAATTGTAATAGCCATAATGCCCTCTTAACTTCTTGAATTCTTTGCTCTTTTTTGGATACGCTTGTCACTACAAAGCCTGATGATACAATTTCAAAGAAATTTGAAAGAAATTGTGATATATATATATATATATATATATATATATATATATATATATAAATATATATAATATGTCTGGCGATGTGGGTGCGTGCGTGTATACAAGCAGACACATTCACATTCCAGGAACTCATGGCAAAACATGACCATAATGATATACAACAAACACCTCAATCCAGACCGGGCCGCGCATGCGAGTCACCTCCATTGTTCTCGTGATCTTGCTTAGGCAAGCCAGCAGCAGCAGGAAAAAAAAAAAATAAAAAAAAAGGAAGCCTTGACATTGAGTGACTTTGCATTGTGCCTTATTAAGGAGAGCAGATTCCGCCATATCCTATTCTCTGAAGAAAAGTTCTTCAGAGAATAGGATATGGCGTTCCTGGATTTCTGTGGAGTGGTGAGCGCTTCGCCCACAGCAACACTCAGTAAAATTACAATTAACAACACCAGATTGCTCAATGAACATTCACCAACGAAAAGTATAGCAATTTCTAGTCAGTATAGTTACTTTGACTATTTTTCTGTGCTAGTTCCATACAAATTTAAGTACTTTAAGAATAATACTTTATAATAATACTTTCTATACAGTAAACAGTTACTCTCATGGATTAATACTATATTGTGTGTATAAATCATTATGCATTTTTGAATAATAGTTAAATTGATAATGAAATATAAGTTATTTCCCTTAAATAATATTTGATTGTAGAGAATGACACGTCATTGAGAGGACGCTCCTTTCACTAAGGATGAATGCTTATCCGAAAAAAAATTCCACAATTGCAGTAATAACATCAAGAATACAGAAACAGAGAGACACGGACGTTCATAGCACCCATTGGCTTTTAACGTTCGGGCATCATGCAGATACGAGGTCCATTTAGCCGAGGTAAGCATCCTTATATTTCTCATAACCAAAATGCACATCCATCAGTTGGACAACATGAATCAAAATTAGTCTTCTACTCCCTCTTACCTTCCACTCCCTGGCCAACACGAGGGCATGAAGCTTTTAAGGGAGCATTCTAGTCCCTTGTGGCCAAAGCTCGCATCATCTGGGCATCGTACAGACGCCAGGACAAGAAAGCTTACACAAGTAAGTCTCGCACCAGCTGGACAACACGCAGATGTATACCCAGGACACTAGCCTAAAAAGCTTGTAGCACCTTGGCATCGAGCAGGCAGAAGGGCATGAAGTTTGAGTAAGAACCTACCTTCCTTTGCACTTAGTGCTTGCATCACTCATGCGTCACGAAGACACGAGGGCAAGAAGCTTAAGTAAGCGCGGCCAAGGGTACCACGAGCGTTAAGTGAAGAACTTTCTCCCAAGGTCGTCAGCGGGCAAAGTGTGCCCCGTGGGTATTGTTTGTGTGCCATGGAAGAGTAATGTTAGTTTATGAATAATAACCCTTTGGTGGGTACGGGGCATGCGCTGATTGTTACGCCTAAGGAGCATAGCCAGTTACGGAGCTTTCTCTCTCTCTCTCTCTCTCTCTCTCTCTCTCTCTCTCTCTCTCCAATCTTCTTCTGTGTCCATGCCTTCCATTCCATTCGGTTCTCTCCTTTTTTTTTATTTCCACGTATACCTTCTTTTCTTGGATTAAGTTCTATTCTCTTCAATACATTTTTGCTTTCTTCGCTTTCTTCCTCTCCTGTTCTCTCTCGCGCTATTGTCATCTTTTTCTTCTTCTTGGCATTCTTTGCGTTTTTGTTCTTTTTACTCCACTCACCTTCTTCGCTTAAGTTGCATTCTTATCTTCTGCTCTGTCGCTCATACTTTATTCCGCTGTTTTACGTACTTCTTTCATGTATTCTCCCCCTTCTATTTTCTTACATATGCTTCCCTTTTAATTTGTCCACACGTTCCTTTCTTTAATGTGTTGTTTTCATATTCTCGTTTATTCTTTGTATCTATCGTGTTCTTCGCTTCAATACCCTGTAGGAGAGAGAGAGAGAGAGAGAGAGAGAGAGAGAGAGAGAGAGAGAGAGAAGGATGGAGAGGACTCCGGCGAAAGTATCCTCCGTCCTCCTGACCTTCAGTGATCTGGTTACCGCCCATCAAGAGTGACCTTGGGGCTAAACAGGTAGGCGCAGTCCTACGAGACACGGTCTAATTCCAGCAAGAGACCCCAGAGCAAAGACCCCCCCCTATACCCTCCCTCCCTCATCCCACCCCCCCCCCCCCCCCCCCCGCCCCCACGTCATGATCTTCGTCTGGAACCTGCTTCTGATGCTGAACGATTGCAAACTTTCTTACATAAACGTTTAAACGCTGATTCTTTAACAAATGATGAACTAAACATTGTTTTCATAGCTAAAATATTTCTTAATGTGTCAGCAAACTTCCAAAGCCTTATTTTTTCTTAAATATGATTTAAAAACATTGCATTCATAGCTAAAATAAAAGCTTTTAAAACATACCCCAGACGGCAAGAAACTTATAATACTTTCAGTGTTTTTTTTAATAATTTGAAATTTACATTTTTTCATTTGTAATATGCTTCAGGGGTCGGACAATTTCCAGTGCTTCTGTGGGTTTGCCTAAACCATTCTTTAACCAACCCCCCCCCCCCCCCCCCCCCCCCCCCCCCCCGTTTTAATTAAGGGGGTCTGGTCCCACACGGCCGAGCTTTGCTCAACGAACTTTGTTCGATGTGACGTCAGAAGCGGAGAAACGGCGGCAAAGTTAACTTTTCTCGCTGTTTCTCCGCTTCTGACGTCACATCGGACAAAGTTCGTCGACCAAAGCTCGACCGTGTGGACGGGGCCTTAAGACTGTTTACAAAGACTCATCTAAGACTTTTGGTTTTTCCTTTTGTTTCAAACTTTTATCTGAAATGAACGACTGAATTTAGGCCAAAGGCCAAATGCTGGGGCCAATGAAGTCATTCAGCACTAAAAAGGAAATCGAAAGTATAAAGGTTTGAAAGGTGTAACGAGAGGCAAACTTCGTGACTGTACTATGAAACGATTGTGAGGAGAGGGTGCAAAGTAAGATGGAAGAAAGGATATGATGGGTGGTACAGTAATAAGGAATGGTAGATGTTGCAGCCAGGGGCCCAAGAGACACTCCAAAGAACCATAAGCAATGTCTACGGTAAGTTTCTTTTATCTGTTACAGATGGTTGTGGCCATTGCAATGCATTCAACTTTTTCGCTTACTAGGAGAGTAAGCCAACAATCTACTTTTGTTGTTGTTGTTGTTGAGGGGGTAGGAAAGGTCTATGGAAGAGCATTGAAAGGTCTGAAAAAGGTGTTTTGTGTTGAGTTAAAGATAAAGGGAATTTTAGGTTAGGATATTAATGATTTATTTATTAGAATGAAAGTGTAAACAAGCCCCGATGCGACCTCCAGCTTACTCGGGACGTGTGTAAGATTTTCTCCTGATGCATAAGTTGCAAACATTATATTCCTAACTTAACACGAAGCAGTCTTCGTAATTAATACTTATAATTAGTACTACTCATACTAACAACAAGGATCAAATAAAAAGGACACAAATTAAACACGTTCACATATTCTCAGTTATAAGCGGAAACACAAAATGATAAAACAGAAATGTAGGTCTAGATTCAGTACCTCAAATAATTAAAAAATGTTAAACTCTATGGAAAATTAGTCCACTGTTTCACCAACGAAAGTAAAAAAATATATTTTATTAGAAATAATTTTTCTGTACTGTTCAACGTTCACATTATTTATTCTTTACATTTTCATTCTAACAAATAAATCATAAATATCCTACCCTGAAATTCCTGTACCTTTAACTCAACGGGAAACACCTTTTTTTTAGACCTTTTTTAGGCTCTCCCATGGACCTTTCCTATCCCCCAGCAACAACAACATCATCGACGTAGTTAGTAGGCTTACTCCCGAGTAAGCGAAAAATAAATAATGTAGATGTTCAACAGTACAGAAAAATTATTTCTAATAAAATATAGCATATAATGTTTACTACTTAATGCATGAGAGGAAAATCTTGCTCGCATCCCATATAAGCTGGAGGTCCGATAACACCTTGTTTTTACTAATAATATCTATGATTTTGGACCTTGTTCCATCTGCTACAGAGGTCTGGCCACGTGCAACCTTTGAGGGATTTTTAAGCCTTTTCTGTCACTTGTGAAAATTCTATTTACTCTTTAAGATTTGTTTTATAAGCTTCTTCAGATGGCTAGCCACTTGTAAAGCTTAAACAGACTTTAAACTTTTGTCCGTTTGTCTAAGCCTTAAATGTTTGTTTGTATGGTGTTTTTACGTTGCATGGAGCCAGTGGTTATTCAGCAACGGGACCAACGGCTTAACGTGACTTCCGAACTTCTATCACCAGAAATACACATCCCTCACACCTCAATGGAATGCCCGAGAATTGAACTCGCGGCCAACAAGGTAGCAAGCCAACACCATACCGACCACGCTACTGAGGCGCTTGAGCATTTAATGCATGTCATAATTTAAAGGCTTTTTAAGTCATTATTTCACTTGTAAGAATTTCTAAGATTTTCTTTTTTAAAACCTTTCATCTAGCTCATCAAAGGTTGGACCATATTGGCTTCAAAGGACCCACTTGTAAGAATTTCCAAGATTTTTCTTATTAAACTTTCATCTGCTCATCAAAGGTCTGACCATATTGCTTTCAAATACTTCTTTCATAGGCTTCAGAGCACTAGCTACAAGCAACGATTTTCAAGTACTTTTTATGTTTCAGAAGGACGGCCATTTGTCAACGCTCCCTAAAGAGCCCATACACTGAACATTTGTCTGTATCGTTCGCAAAACCATTGTATATGGGCTTGTGTGAATTCAAAAGTGGGCGGAGTTTCGTGTCTGAACGATCTCAGCGGGAATCTGTCACGATCAGGTTGCTGGCTTGCGACATAAGTCTGTCATACACGGGTCGTTTAATGTATGTTTGTCTGCCGATATAATGCTATCGGGC
>NC_087209.1:75697092-75712092 GCF_015104395.2 Macrobrachium nipponense
ACACCATAAATGTTTTCATGACATCCATTCGACAGCGGCCATTTTTAAGTTTTATGACTGAGATAGCTTCTTAAGTACTCAGGATACGGTCTGCCTTTTTTTTTTTAAGAAAATGGAAAACTAAACAGCGCGGTTCGTCACGGCCGGTTCCCATTCGACCTTTTAGGTTGGACCTTGTCTTCTTTTGTTTACAGAGTCATTTCAAATAATAATATTAATAATTCGTGAACATCTACAGGGTGGTCCGAAAGTCTTGTTACCCCTACCAAAAAGTACCAACAACATGTATTGAAATAATACAAAACGCATATCCTGGATTCAGCTTATTCACTGTAAGAACAATAGAACGAAATAAGAACACCGAAACAATACAAAAACAAGAAATACAGTAATAGTTTATTTGCTTTCATTGATACTGTTACACATCGAGACGGTCTGTATGAACTCCATCACTTTCGTGGCACAAAACGATGCAGCGCCGTGAGTGATATTCGACGAAGCTGTGCTTCGGTCATTGTCGCAAATACTGCCCGAACAGCGTCCTCCAACTGTTGGGTATTTTGGTATCCTTCATGTGAAACGTTCTCTTTGGCAGGGGTAACGAGACTTTCGAACCACCCTGTACATTAAAACATTTCCAGATAGCAAGAATGTAAAACAAACGCATACGAACCTTTATTCCATGGTAGTATGTAAAACAAACGCATACGAACCTTTATTCCATGGTAGTACCAATGTTACCTACATAACAATAAATCTTAAAACAAAAAAGGAAAAATGAAGGCCACAGCCTTAGGTCTCCCAGTAGCCTTAGGCTAACATGATCATAATGGTGGCTGCGCAGTCTTCCTTTTTATTATGACTGACGTCCCGAGACCCAATCCCTTCATCTCCCACACAAGATCCCATAGACACAATAAAGACGCGGATGAGGCGACTGCAAATGCGTGTTGCAAAGCCAGTTATCATCATTATTCAAATGAGGTTCCAAAGGTTCCAATGGAAATCCCTTCTCAAGGGTCATTAACGTGTAAAGGAATCTTCGACATACTGGAAACCCCATATTTGAAAACAAGTTTAAAACGAGAAAAAAAAAAAAAAAAAAATACACCTGAAAACAAGTTTCAAATGAGAAAAAATAAATTCTATATCTGACAATATTTGAAACGTGAAAAAAATTCTTCATCTGCAAGCAAATTTAAAATAAGAAAAGAAAATCCCACATCTGAAAACAAGTTTAAAATAGAGAAAAAAATCATAAATCTGAAAATAAGTTTAAATGAGAAAAAAGTCCTATATTTGAAAGCAAGTTTAAATGTTTTCTTAAAATCCCATGCCTGGAATCGAGTTTAAAATGAGAAAAAAATCCTATAACTGAGAACGTTTGAATTGAGAAAAAAATTCTACATCTGGAAGCAAATTTAAAATAAGAAAAAAAAAATCCTATATCTGAAAGCAAGTTTCAAATGAGGAAAAAAAATCCTATATCTGAAAACAAGTTTAAGTGAGAAAAAAATACTATATTTGAAAGCGAGTTTAAAAAAATCCCATGTCTGAAAAAAGTTTGAAATTACAAAAAAAAAACTATTATGTGAAATTAAGTGTAAAATGAGAGAAAACCCATGTCTGAAAACTAGTTTCAAATGAGAAAAAACCTAAAACTATCTGCAAGTAAGTTTAGATTTAGCTTAAAAAAAGGTCCGTAAAAGGTCACGAACTTGGAATGCAATCTTCCATTAATAAACCTAATCTGAAGGAAATAGTTATGGAAAGCAAACATTTATGTTTCCAGCAGTACTATTACTCGTTATCAACCACCAAATTATAATGAAGGACATTTAACAGGTCGCCGTTAAAGGAACTGTTAGTCCTAGCTACCAAATAATGTTATTTTTTGTTTAACACTTTGTTATATAAGCAAACTGATGGTGTAAGCATGGGATCCGGCATAGGACCATCTTTGGCTAATGCTTTTATGTATTTTATGGAGAAGAAATAGTTACACGACTGCTCTTCAGATTTTGAGCCCTCATTGCACAGAAGGTATGTCGATGATACATTCTTAATTTCAAAGAGTCGTGACCAGATTCCTGGTTTTTTAGAGTACTTTAATAGTAACCATATTAATATAGATTTTACTTCTGAAGTCGAAGATAATCATACGCTTTCTTTTCTACATATTCAGGTAAAAAATCGTAATAATAAATTTCACACTTCAGTCTTTAGAAAGCCTACTTTCACAGGTCTTATGTCGAAATTGCAATCAGCTACACCTTTGAAATATCAGATGAATTTAATATTTACGCTAGTTGCCGGCTATTTGAATTTGCATGAAGAATTGGAATTTTTAAGGTCACTCTTAAAAAGCAATGGCTATCCGTTGAATTACGTGAATACATATATTGGTGAACAACTCTCAAACTTATATGTAAACAAACAACCCGAAACTACCGCTAACGTAAAGAAACCTGTTATTTATCTACCTTTAACATCTACTGGAACTCATAGTTACGATTTAAAAAAGCAATTAATTTCTATTTTGTCCATTGGTTACCCTCAGCTGGATCTCAAAATATATTTCACTTTACAAACTAAATTAGGAAATGTCTTTAAAATTTAAGACCCTATACTAACAAGCCTTCAGTCCAATCTGATCTACTATAAATGACAGTGCAGTGGTTGTGATGCCACTTACGTTGGAAAAACTACCAGATCAGCTTGGATGAGATGGTTTGAACACCTTGGTAGGTAATTTGGTACAGGCAATTATCTTTCAACACCTAGTTACAGTCCAATTAGAGAACACAGCGAGGAGACCGGTCACACTTTACATATTGATGATTTTTCCGTTTTAACCTCTGCTCAGTTTGCTACAGACCTCGACATTTTAGAAGTTCTATAATCTGTCAAGATAAAGCCTTCTTTGGCTAGAAATGTGGCTGTAACCTCACTTTTGTGTTGTTAGTCTGCATTCTGCTGGTTTATATATTGACTTAGTGTATTTACTGTTCCTTTGTACCATCCGTTTTTATGACAAATTTCCATTTTGCTTTTTTTAATTTAATTTTATTTATTCACTTATTTCAATTAGCCTTTTTAAGTTTTTTTTTTAATATTAGCCATCTCTTAACGTACTCTCATTATTTTTTTTTTCATATTTTGCTGCGTTATTGCGAATTTGATTACAGGACTTATATTGTCCTTAATTTTAATTTAGGTTAATAACGAGTGACAGTACTGCTCGAAACATGTCCCAATGAAGTTGTACAAACTGTTGTTCCGGGTTTTGGCCTTGGTGTCCTTACTGGTAGATGGCGCTTCCTGCTGGTGTTTCAATTGCGCTATATATATATATATATATGTATATATGTATATATATATATATATATATATATATATACACATATATATATATATATATATATATATATATATATATATATATATATATATATATATATATGTATGTATGTATGTATGTATGTATGCATGTATGTATATATGTTTGTGTGAGTGTATACATACATGTATCATATTTCTACTTGAATGAAATCTCGTTGTGTGGGTGTGAGGTGGTACGCAAAGTCTATAATTACATGAGTGTGCCTGCACCCTAAAATCATCATTCGATAAACTCCTATTCTTGGAAGAATAATAATTATCGTTTCTCCTGATCACCTTTGTGATTCAGCCGTTGTTCGTTTTCCTGCATTCTCATAATATGACCTTCGTCAAAACGAGAAGCATTATCATCATTATTATTATTATTATTATTATTATTATTGGAGAAACAAATCCACAGTTATGTAAATGTACATATATTTAAGTTTAAAACAGAAAAGATAGCTTTCGGGAATCTGTACGGTTCCCCTTATCAACCCGAGATTGATAAGGGGAACCGTACAGATTCCCGAAAGCTATCTTTTCTGTTTTAAACTTAAATATATGTACATTTACATAACTGTGGATTTGTTTCTCCATTTGAAGACTCGTGCTACTATGAGGAATTTTTAATTATTATTATTATTTATTATTATTATTATTATTATTATTATTATTATTATTATTATTATTATTATTATTATTGAGTCTTGTTTTCTTCAATTTTCGCATTCAGACTTCTGGCCTGACATTTGAAACCACCTAAGGTCCTTAGCTGGAGATTAATTGTATGCTATATGTTTGTTTTAATTGTTATCTATATCTGTTATTTTTACGATTATTCTCAATTATTGGTGCTGCAATTATCGTATTATAAATACTACTTTTTTCTACTTCTTCAGCAATTGCGTGGATATTGCCGATTATCATTTTTATTATGTTACTCGATTATCTATTTTATTATTATTATTATTATTATTATTATTATTATTATTATTATTATTATTATTATTATTATTATTATATTATTACTACTATTATTATTATATTATTATTATTATTTTTATTATTATTATATTATTATTATTAATACAATATAAGGCACGCCCTTTAGTACATGCTGATAAGAATTACGATTATTATATTATTATTATTATATTATTATTATTATTATTATTATTATTATTATTATTATTATTATTATATTATTATTATTATTAATACATATCAGGCACTGCCCTTTAGTACATGCTGATATGAATTACGATTATTATTACTTTTGTTAAAAATGACTGCTGCTTCAGCACTATTAATCTTGTAAAGAGTCTTCTCTATCTTTCTGATGACGGCTTTCTCGCCCCGACTTACGCTCTGGCCAATGCCTTAATAAAATTCCGACCCCTTATATCCCCTCCAGGTACTGCCTCACCTCATCGGTGGAATTTTTGGAGAAGATCCGCGACGCCCCCGGTGCGGGAACCATGGCGTCCTTAGACGTTGAGTCCCTATTCACCAACGTCCCAGTCGACAAGACGATAGGGATCATCATGGAGCGGGTATATAGGAATCCCGATATGAGACCCCCTAACATCCCAGGAGACTTCTTAAGAACCCTGCTGGATATCTGTACGAAGAGAGCCCCTTTCACCACCCACCGAGGACAGATGTACCGCCAAAAGGACGGCGTAGTGATGGGGTCCCCCTTAGGAGTCCTCTTTGCTAACTTCTACATGGGAGAAGTGGAAGAAAGGGTCTTCTCGCAACATAGATGTCCCCGCACATATGGACGCTATATCGATGACATCTTCGTGCAAGCCGACTGCGAGGATGAGGTAGAAGCCCTTCGGCAGCAGTTCTTGCAGCACAGCGCACTCAACTTCACTGTCGAGTACAGCAGCAACGATCGGCTCCCCTTCCTCGACGTCCTTGTCACGAAGACGAATCAGAAGTTGGCGACTACAGTTTATACCAAAGCTACGAACCTTGGACTTTGTCTAAATGGTGAAAGCGAGTGTCCTGCGCGGTTCAAGACCCCCACCGTCAGGGCCTTCGTCAGGAGGGCCCTCTCGCACTGTTCGACATGGCAGGACACACCTCGAACTCGACCGAGCATCCCAGATGCTAATTAACAATGGGTACTCGAATAAACTCGTAAACCGAGAAACACGAGCCGCCCTTGACAAGTGGTACATGACAGAGGAAGAGAGAAGGAACATTCCACCCCCGGAGGATATCAAACTTTTCTATAAAGCCTTCATGCACCACCAATACATGGAGGACGAAGCAGCCATGAAGAAAATAATAGAGGAACACGTCCGCCCCATGGAGGAAGGAAAGAGAGTGTCCCTCATTATTTACTACAAGAATCGGCGTACGAAGGACCTCCTGATGAAGAACAACCCCTCCCCGCCGGTAGGAGACCCCCTGAAGCAGTCCAACGTCGTCTACCGATACGTATGCCCCGCCCAAGGATGCCCTGGGATTTACATTGGCATGACGACGATGCGCCTGTCAAAAAGGATTTCCTGCCACGCCCAGGAGGGCGCCATTAGGCAGCACGCCCTTGTAGTACACCACAGAAACATCTCAAGAGACGACATCGTCAGGAATATTAAGATCATCGGGAGAGCACCTGACCCACAACGTCTGCGTCTCCTAGAAGCGCTGCTCATCCTCGAAGAAAAGCATCCCTTTAATACCACCCAAGAAGCGTTCCTGATACCGACGTGTGTGAGGAGGACCACATCCCTCTCCCCCAACGAAAGTAACAGCACGCATGAAACAAACACCGGACATGAAAATATTACCAGGGGTGACGTCACTCAGGTCAAGAGGCTCCCGGTGATACCCCCGTATGAGTCACCTTCCCAGGAACCAATGAAAACCCGACCTCCCGGAGAGGTGCTCTGACCGTAGCTCAAGAGCTCGCAACACCATGATAAAAGGAGATGGACTCGCCACTGGAATTCAGTCCCTCAGCAGTTATCGCTTGATAATGTCCTGTCGATCAGGAGGAAACGTCGCGTTGGAGAGAGAGAGAGAGAGAGAATTGTATAAGTAATAATAAATCAAATGACTAAACCGAATTTTACCATGCCCTTTGGTGCGTTGCTCGCCAGTCTAAGCAACAACGAGAAAGCGGTCATCAGAAAGATAGAGAAGACTCTTTACAAGATTAATAGTGCTGAAGCAGCAGTCAATTTTAACAAAACATGCCTACGAGAGGGTCTCCTTCCGAGATTATTATTACTATTATTATTTTGTTAAAAATGATGGCAGCATCAGTGGAATTGATTTTATATATGGTCTTTTCAATTCTTTTTATTATTGTCTTCTCATCAGGGCTAATATTTGCTAATAGCTGGCCGATGTTCATATCTTGGTTGAAGAAATGTTTTCAAAAATACTAATTTATTGATATAATAACAAAAGTGATGTATGGTCACCGTAGGATTAACAAATCTTAGCCTAAGGGCGTAACAGAATTCCAACGTTTCCAACTGTATCATCGGTTCATTTTCAAGGAAAGGTGAGTGTGAACTGATTGGAATGGGGTCGTTAGGCGGTATTTATTGTGTCCCAGGTGCTCTGTCTGATGAGCGCTGCGTTTTCATTGGCTGAACAGAGGATTAAGTCCCTGAGTCAAGCCGTCTTGCAGAGGTGGATGCTCGCACTGCTCCTCGCGTGCGGATGCTGGTGACTGGGAGCGTAGTATTGAGCAGGGGCACCTGATTGGTCCGTTTGATCGGCTTCATGAGCGTGGCAGGATATCCTCTTGGAAAATCGCATCGTTGTCATACCAATGTAGGCGCCGGGGCATTCCCGGACAGGGCATTTGTATTGGTAGACAACGTTAGTTTTCTTGAGAGGGTCCTGCATCACGGGGGCTGGATAGTTTTTCATAATCAGGCCACAGGTCTTCTTGCTTTTGTAGTAAATGATCAATTTCACTTTTTTCGCAGGGTCCGTTGGGGGGCCGTTCTTTTCGATGATGTTACGAAGGGCTCATTCGTCCTCTGTATTTCTTGTGAAATACTCCCTTGTAAAATAGAGTGACGTCTTCAAGGGCGGCGGGGTGAGGCTCCTGCTAGTACCACTTATCGATGTTTCTGCGAATGGCTTTTTCGACGTCCCGGTTGGAATACCCGTTGTTAATTAAAACTATGGCAACACGATGTTTGAAGAGGATATCCTGCCATGCTCAGGAAGGCGCCATCTATAACCATGCAAAAAACGTCCACAATACCTGGATAACTCACAAGGACATTATTCCTAATATCGGTATTATCGATAAGGCAGCAGACCACCGTCGCCTCCGCCTCTTGGAGGCCCTACATATCGGGAAGGAGAGACCTAGCCTCAACACCACTCAAGAGACTTCATTCCTCCCGACGGTGGCGCATAGGGCGCCGCCCGCCGGCACCATAGAGCCGATCGAACGGACCAATCAGGTGCCCCTGCCCAATACTACGCTCCCAGTCTCCAGCGT
Source organism: Macrobrachium nipponense (assembly GCF_015104395.2). Classification (NCBI taxonomy): domain Eukaryota; kingdom Metazoa; phylum Arthropoda; class Malacostraca; order Decapoda; family Palaemonidae; genus Macrobrachium; species Macrobrachium nipponense. The sequence goes on from NC_087209.1 coordinate 75,704,963, forward strand.
CTGCACGCCAAGAGCAGTGCGAGCTTCCACCTCTGCAAGACGGCTTGACTCAGGGACTTAATCCTCTGTTCAGCCAATGAAAACGCAGCGCTCATCAGACAGAGCACCTGGGACACAATAAATACCGCCGAACGACCCCATTCCTTCAGTTGCTGCTCCGCTTCCGTAGTAGCAACATCGCTGCTCCTGCACCTAGACTCAACCCAGATTCGTTTGCCGGCCAATCACCAGCCAGATTCCATCTCCGCCCAGACTCCTCCCACTTTCAGCTGCCGACCAATGAGAAGCCAGAGTTGAATAGCACAAGCTTCTTTTCAGGATTTCAAGCATGTGCTTCTCTGCCACTAGCCAATCATTTTGCAGTATCTCTGCATACTCTCCCTGCATTTTAGCCCTGCTGACTTTATAGTCGGTGCACTAAGCAAGGGAAAATAAGACTTGAGAGAGCTCTCTCACTGTTTTATAAGTAATTTCAAGACTCATTTCACTCCTCTTTCTCTCAAAAAAATAACCTTCCCACACTAACACCGTCTCTCTTGTGGAAAATTTGGTAGCCGTTGTTGTCTTTAAAACTCCAACAGAAGCAAGACTCAAGAGGCAAAACGTTCTACTGTCGCAATACTACATTGCAAGTAGCATAGGGAAAGCATAGGCTGGCGCCTTCCATAAGCCAGAACTCATTCTAATTGATAACCAAGCACTTCAGGCAACAGTCACACATCTAACCACACCTCACAGATATCCTCAACCCTCTTTCTCTACTTGAAATATAAAGACATAGCATCCTCACCCTTATCATCTCCCACCATCATACCTGACACCCATACCAAACCAGCAGCCTCCGAGACACCAATGACAATGACTAGAAGACGGACCAGATCGAGCGGCAGCACCCCTGACACCAATTCTCCAAAAATACAGAGACCACGAATTCGCTCTCCCCAAGAATACTCTCTAGATGACAACCCCTCACAGGCAAATAAACAACCCCTCCAACGATTAACCCTCCCCCCAACCCCCTGGACAGCTCTGATGAACATGAACACAACTCACACTCTGAATCAACACAAGGAAATGATGGATACCAGGTAGCCCACAACAGGAAGAAATTAAGGAAAATGAGAAAGACACCAAACACCACATACACACAACCTCCTGCAATATCACAAGACAACACGCAAATAGACACACAATCCTTAACTGAATTCCCTCCACTACACAAATTTAAAGTAATCCCCACTCCTGATCAGACGACATATGCAGCAATACAGGAACTTGAGAACAAACACCCCGCCATACAAATAATTGCCAAACCTAACAACAGAGGACATTTCATAATCATGCCCAAAAACCAGGAATTAGCAGACATCCTTAAAAACGACAAAAACTTCCAGTATCTAGACCCGACACAGAAAACTGAAAAAGGCATAATACGTGGATACCCGACAACCCTTCCAGTGGACCCCATTAAGAAGCTACCAGGAGTGTTACATGCAGAAAGATGCTTAAACAAAGCAAAGGAACCTACTAAGAAGGTCCTCGTCACTTTCCAAGGTAAAAGGCCCCCTGTCGTAGACATCCCGACATGGGGCAAATACTAGACCGAAGTTTTCACGCCCCAACAAGGGACTGCATCGATAGGCACAAAAGGAAAGAAGCAACTACAGCCAGATGCCCCAACTGCCACAAAGGACACCATGCATGGTACAAAGGCTGCATGGAGAGACTGAAAAGGATCTGGAAGATGAAAGGATCTTCCCCCCACACCCACCCCCCCCCCCCCCCCACGACCACAGCCAAAACCGAATCACACACAACAATACACATCACAATCACAACCACCTACTAGACAGCAAGAACCCCAAAAACATCTCTCCAGACAATGGCAGCAATCAACTCAACAACACACACACAAACCAGAACCACCACAATCACAAAAACCCCAACACCACCAGCAAGCAATCCTAAAGACCCCCTACGTCAGCCGAGACCCCAGACTCGCAAATGGCACACAACAATACACACAGATGAACATGCCCGTCCCAGATGCCAAGCTGACTTCCTTCCTACCTTACTCCACACCAAAACAGCCACTCCTCCCCACCCCACCCAATCATCACACCATGCCCTCTTCCTCCCACCCCGTTCATGAGAGTAGCACCTGTACTGGTAGTCGGGGCAGTGCCACAGAGCCCCCCATCAACAGTCACAATTACATCCTCACACGTGAAGAACTCAGGAGAGAAATAGCATCTGTAGTAACACAAGTTCTCCGCCACTTACTCCCAGAGCAACACTTTACACCAGATCTCAGAAAAACACTACTATCATTGCTAAACTAAAATGGAGCAAAACAATCAAAACCCAAACAACACCCTAAACGACGGAAACGGCACACACAACCCTAAAAATCCTTCAATGGAACATAAACAGTGCCAACTCAAAATACGCCACACTGCAATCACAGGTGCTTGTAGAAAAACATGACATTGTCCTCCTACAGGAAACTCTTGTTAGAGAGACCAACAAATTCTCATTTCAGGGATACACAGTATACAAAACCCCACACACAAATGAAAACAGAGGTTTAATCACCCTTGTGAAAGCAACAATTCCATCAGAGAAAATATTCAACATAAGACTAGAAAATACCTCACTAGTCATTCACAACATATACAAAGCCCATGACAAAATCCTTGAAGGAGAGAACCTCTTCAGTGCTGCCTCCAGAGAAAACACATTCTTTGCAGGAGACTTCAATGCTCATTATCCATGCCTACGATCCAAACAGCATACAAATGCAGCAGGCAGACACATACATCTGCTTTTGGAAGAATTTCCTGAAGTAGCACTGCTAAATAACACAAATGAAGCTACTCACCTCTGAAGAGGCAGACTAGACCTGAGCTTCGTATCCCAAAACCTGAAGGAAGAATGTGCACGGAAAGTGCACCCAATACTAACCAGTGATCACTTTGCAACTGAAACCAGCAGGATGGAGACCAGACCTGGCAAACTGGCTCACATTTGAAAACCATATGACTGTGTGGGCAACACAGTACCTCCAAACTCTGGCCCAAAACATAAATACGCTTCAGGAGGATTTTGTGAGTAGCCTGCATAATGCAGCAAACATCTCCATGCCTAAGAAAACATTTACCACTAACAAAACCCCCCACAAGGACAGCTGATACTATAACACAAGAATCAAGGAAATGAACACAAGAGTAAATGGAACAAGAAAACTCTTCAGACGCAATCCCACTGATGAGATGCATGCTCTTCTAAGAGAGGTTATAAACCATGCAACACAAACTGCCAAAGAAGTAAAGCAAGAAACCTGGCTTAAATGGTGCTCACAGTCTACCCAACTTACTCCCATTGCAAAAATGTTCAAATGGTTCAACAAAATATCAGGAAAAACCAAGATAACACAACCACACCATCCTGACCCTCAAGCTGAAGCAAACAGACTTGCACAACATTTTGCCGACAGGACCAAATCAGCACACCTACCACAAGCCACAAGAGAAAGGCAAGTGGCACTAGACCCAGGACTGGGCAAAGCCCTTCAAAAGGGAACAGACACAGCCCCTGGAGCAGACATGATCACATACAGCATGCTGATGAACATGGGAACGGCAGCCAAAATAGTTCATCTCCATATAATCAACAGAACATACACAGAGCGCAGTAGACCCACACAATGGAACCAGCAAGATACACAACCGATCCCCAAGCCCAAAGAACCCAACTCCGACAGACCCATCTCTCTCATCAGTTGCTCAGAAAAGACTGCAGAGAGAATGGTACTAAACAGACTGCAATGGAAAACAGGACCTCTACACCATCGCCTATATGCCTAAAAAGAGGGGGATAGGCACACAAGAATGCCTAGCAGATGTCATGTCCACAATTAATGAGACTTAGAAAAAGTTTATGAGCTAGCCAGTGCAGCTGCCATCCTCGAAGCCTTGGCTGACAAGGCAGTGAAAGGCAACCTTTTAGCATGGGCCAAAGGATACATGCAAAACAGACAGGCCAGAGTCACCTTCCAAGGAGCAAGCTCGGACTTTCTCAGTCTGGAGAATGGAACACCTCAAGGAGGCATTCTCAGCCCCTTCCTTTTCAATGTATTAATGGAAAAATTAGCCACAACCATCCTGCCCAATGGGGTTGAAATATTCATTTATGCAGATGATGTCTGTCTAGTCAGCACAGACAGACACAGAGCTCACCAGAACATGCAAAGTGCAATAATACAAATCGAAAATAGATGCACAGACCTAGGTCTAAAAATCAACACTGCAAAGACTAAAGCAATGGCCATCACACACAGTCTAGACCCAAATGAAATACAGCTCATAGGTGAACCCATTGAATGGGTAGACAACTATACCTTGGAGTAAACATAAACAAGCAACTCTCCCCATGCAAAGAACTTGAAATACTCAAGCAGAAAGTCAAAGGCAGACACAATGCCATGAGAAGGATCACCTCTCTACAACAGGGAGCAGTATATCACGCCTTCGGAACCTTCTACATACAAACAATAAGGTCAACAGTTGAGTATGCCGCACCTGTTCTCATCAGTCTCACAAGCACAGAGCAAAAGAGCCTTGAAGTAATTCAAAACAATGCCCTGTGACTCATCACAGGGGCTCCAATGTGGACTAACTTATGCATTCTGAAATATGAAACAAAATTACAGTCTCTGACATACATAATAGACCAGAGAAACACATCCATCCTGCTAAAAACCTTAAAAAATGAAAGGAACTGTCCACTAAAAAGAGAGATAAAAAAATGCATTGATCTCCAAGAAGAACTAGACTCACCCAAGACATACACTGGCAACCTTTTAGAAACACTAAGAAGAGTAGGCATGCAAAAGCATGCTGCTGCCATCAGAGAAGACTCTCCTCTCACTGAGTATGCTGAACCAGCACCCTGGAAACCAGAATTCTTCAATATCAACTACACAGTCCTCCCGGCAAGCAAGGAAGCATGCACCATCCAACAGCTGAAACAAGCAGCACAAGATTCAATAAGGAAAACAACAGCCACAAATGAATACTTTACAGATGGATCAGTAGACCTCAGCATCCCTGCGGCGGCAGCAGGAGTCTACTCGGCATCACTAAAAGGGAGCTGGAGGCTCTCAGACAATGCCTCCACTCTGCAGACTGAGCTGATAGCAATCGCTAAAGCGCTAGAAGACTCGCAACACAAACTAGGAAACACAACTATCCACACCGACTCGAAAGGAGCAATACAAGCCATCACAAAAGGCAAGGCAAAAGAAAATATCAAACTCCTGACAAGTATATGGGCAATTGCCAACATCCACCAAACCAGAAACAGACAGATAACTCTCAACTGGATTCCAAGTCACATAGGAATCCAAGGAAATGAGGAAGCAGACTCCCTAGCAAAGAGCGGGTTACACATCAACAACATAGGTATTAAAATCAGCCACTCACTGACTCAACTAAAAAGCAAAGCCGCAGCATACTGTCAAGTGTGAGAAGAAAGCAGTCAGGAGAGCGGTCTTTGGAGGCTCTAACACTGCGAAGTGGTATGTAGACACCACCAGTCTGCAACCACATGACATTCCCAAAGATATGTCACGAGCACTAGCAGTCATAATCCATCGACTAAGGCTTGGATACCAATGCACTTGGCAAAAGATAGTAGGCGATCCCAAGCCATGAAAGTACTGCAAAAGAATTCCAGAAGAACCTCTAGAACACTACCTCTTAGACTGTCCAGAAACAGAGCAACTAAGAGATAGGTATATTGGAAATGAACGCACAACCACTCAAATTACAAAGCACATTCTAGCAAACACCCATGAATTGGCAGGTTTCCTATGCTCCTACCCACCACCAAGGTAGGAACAGAACACTACCCTGACTGACAGCACATGGTGCCAACAATCATGATCACTACCCCATCCTACCCTAACTCACATAACATGCAAGACAAAAAAAAAACCTCTTTAACAGACATCCCCATTCATCTCTAGCCTCCTTCATCACCCCTCCCCTCACACTCATCACTATCCCTCCACCACTCTCACCAGACAACACACACCTAAAGAAACCGGACCGGAAAGACGAAAATGCCTCAGAATTTCACAAGCTATCTTACTAGCTAACTGTGCCTACAACTCAAACCTTCATTCCTCCAATCTGTTGGTCTCTCCTACTAGCCAACACTTACTACTATCGAGCTTTCCCTACGACTGAAGGGTACCTTTGGGTTTAAAGGGTTTCAACCTTGCCCATCAAATCCTTCATTCAATATCAAATCACCTTCACCACGTCATTCATGTATCACCAATAAAGTTTCATATCCGAAACATCTCACATCTCCAACTAATATGACATACGGGCTGCTCTACGAGCAAGAGCCCGTGCTGGCACAAGGCCAGCTTAATCTCAAAACAACAAACTCACCTTTCCTTGAAAATGAACCGATGATACGGTTGGAAACGTTGGAATTCCGTTACCCCTTTAGACTAAGATTTGTTAACCCTACGGTGACCATACGCCACTTTTGGTATCATATCGATAAATTAGTATTTTTAGAAAACATTTCTTTACCCAAGATATGAACATCGGCCAGCTATTAGCAAATATCAGCCATGATGAGAAGAGAATAATAAGAAAATTAAAAAAGACCATATATAAAATCAATTCCACTGATGCTGCCATCCTCTTTAACAAAACATGCTTGAGAGAGGTCTCCTACCTTCATTTATTATTATTATTATTATTATTATTATTATTATTATTATTATTATATTATTATTATTATTATTATTATTATTATTACAACATCAGGCACTGTCCTTTAGGCCATGCTGATATGAATTACGGAAGCAATCAGGCAAAACTAGACAAAATAAGACACATATATAAGAAATAGCGATTTCCAGATGCTGAAAATGAAGAAGAAAAAGGAGAGAGAAGAACAACATTCGCGCTTAAAGAATGGCAAGAAAAGAAAGGTAAACATATTACTGTGCGCCTAACAGAATTATACAATTAATAAGGAATTGTGCAGATTGAAAAAAAAAAAAAAAAAAACAAAAAAAAAAAAAAAAAAAAAAAAAAAAAAAAAAA
>NC_087209.1:75714592-75722092 GCF_015104395.2 Macrobrachium nipponense
ACTTGCTCATTACTTCCATCATATTCACGCTGGAAAGGTAATTCGAGTTAAATGCTACCAATTGACACACTGCTGGGTTCGATCCAGACGGGGCAGCAGAAGAGGAGAACTATAAATTACTGAAATTGCATAAATATGAGGATCATTTACGGATGCATGTAAGCTAATGTAGAAATGCACAAATGACTGAGGCAAATGTATGATCTTCTGCTCGTGCCTACGACCGCTCGTGTAATTTGTACTGCATAAACCTTAGAGACTGAAGTGTTTATTCGTGTTTATTCTAGAATTTCAAATATAGAGTAAAAATCCAATTAAATTCATCTTCTTTCCCACCGTCATCCCTACACTAAGGGGTCGGTTGCCTGATGCGACTTTCCTCGCCTTTGACTAAAAAGTCCACCTGCAAGGCAGTAGTCTCCGTGTTAGTGGCAGTGGGCCTAGCCTTTTACTAAAAAAGTAAGACTGCAAGCAGCAGTTTCCACAGTTTCCACAGTTATTGGCGGTTGGCCTAGCGTTTTACTTATAAAGTAAGACTGCAAGGCAGCAGCTGTCCTTTCAGTCGCCTTTTACGACACGCAGGACCTACGGTGGTAGGATTTTTACAGCCCTAACACAGGGAGGCAAAAATCCAATTAATTTGTTCCACCCCAAATCAGAACTCACATTACTCTTTATTCTCTCTCTTTCCTTCACTCACTGCACTTTCCTTTTTGTTTCATTAACAGCTATAAAATCCCGCTTTTCTATCCATAAACAATTCAACTGTAGTTTTACCATCACGAGACCTCTCTGGCGTGGTGTTTAAAGATCTGACCTGGTGCCAGTTTTACGAAAACAACAACTGACACGTGTATGACAGATCTTTGAATGTCTTTGAGACAAACCCTGAGGCTATGATTATAAGATTATAGGGGCAGGTATCTCTCCTCATTGACAACAGATTCACGCATTCGTAAGCCCAAAGACTCCATAATGATCTACCATTATCTCTGATCTTCAGCAACACGATACATGCATGTTTTGGGGACACAAAACCAACGCTCCTGACTATGCAGGATCTTCACTCCATACATCAAATTTCATATTTGGTTTCCCACAGGAAGGAAAAATCGTTCGTTGATGACTTCACGAAAAGAGGTTTTATCCTACGTACCATCAAGGAGGAATTTCCTACCACCGTGGGGCGTGGGTCCGCAATCCTTGACAAAGCCCCTCCTTCGCCATGTGACTCAATATTTATACTTCGCATTCACGTGAAGCCTTTTCCTCTCACGAGTAGAAGGAAAATTACCCTTCAAGATCCCAGAAGGCATTTTACAAGAAGGTGTCTAGTCATCTTTATTTCTATATTCTGGTCTTGACGCACAACTATCGACTAATTACCCTGTGCACAAGCTACGGATTACTTCAACAGAGGCACAAACGGTTTTAATATTATATATATGTATATATGTATATATATATATATATATATATATATATATATATATATATATATATATATATATATATGTGTGTGTGTGTGTGTTGTGTGTGTGTGTGTGTGTACGCGAACTTGTAAGAAGAGAGAGAGAGAGACCTTACAGACCTTACATCTTGTTCGGGTGCCCCAGGTCCCTCTCAGTGTGAGGCACCTCTAATGTGTACCAGAGAGTTGCTAGTACATCTTATGGTATTATTTTGCATGCTTCCAATCTTGGATGGTCTGGGATGCAGCTTAGATATCTGTCGAGCTTATTCTTAAACACATCTACACTCATTCCTGATATATTCCTCAGATGAGCTGGCAACGCATTGAATAGACGCTGCATTATCGATGCTGGTGCGTAGTGGATTAATGTCCTGTGTGCTTTCCTTATTTTTCCTGGTATAGTTTTGGGCACTATTAATCTACCTCTGCTTGCTCTTTCTAATATTTTTAGCTCCATGATGTTTTCGGCTATTCCTTCTATCTGTTTCCATGCCTGAATTATCATGTAGCGTCTTCTTCTTCCTTTCCTTTTAGACTATATAATTTTAAGGATTGTAGTCTTTCCCAGTAGTCAAGGTCCTTAACTTCTTCTATTCTAGCCTTAAAGGACCTTTGTACACTCTCTATTTGTGCAATATCCTTTTGATAGTGTGGGTACCATATCATATTGCAATATTCAAGTGGACTACGAACATATGTTTTATAAAGCATAATCATGTGTTCAGCTTTCTTGTTTTGAAGTGCCGTAACAACATTCCCATTTTTGCTTTACATTTTGCCAATAGAATTGCTATTTGATCATTGCATAACATGTTCCTATTCATCATCACACCAAGGTCTTTAACTGCTTCCTTATTTGTGATTGTCTCATTATTAGGTCCCCTATATGCATATATCTTTCCTTCTCTGTCTCCATAATTTATTGATTCAAATTTATCAGAGTTAAATAACATCCTACTTACCTCTGCCCAATCATATACTTTGTTAAGGTCTCTTTGTAGTGCGTTCCTATCTTCATCACAAGCAATTTCTCTACTTATTCTTGTGTCATCGGCGAAACTACTCACTACCGAGTCCTTAACATTACTGTCTATGTCTGCAATCATAATAACAAACAGTAATGCAGCTAACACCGTACCTTGTGGCACACCGGATATTACCTTGGCTTCATCCGATTTCTCATCGTTTGCAATAGCTATCTGTTTTCTGTTGTGTAAAAATTCTTTTAACCATCTTTCTACTTTATCCACGATATTGTGTTTTCTAATTTTCTTCGCTAATATATTATGGTCTACCGTCAAAAGCTTTTGCAAAGTCTAGATAAACCCCATCTGTTTCATTTCCGCTTTTCATATTTTTGTATATGTTCTCACGGTTGACTAACAGTTGGGTTTGTGTACTTTTTCCGGGTACGAAACCATGTTGTCCTATATTAAATAAATTATTTTTTATTAAATGTTTCATAATATTTTTCTTCATTACCCTTTCATACACTTTCATAATATGTGATGTTAGACTCACAGGCCTATAATTACTTGCCTCTAGTCTTGATCCACTTTTGAAAGTAGGGGTAATATATGCTAATTTGTGCTCATCATAAATCTTGCCTGATCTACACTTTGTCTTAATAATATTGCAAGTGGCTTTTGCGATAGAATAAACTACTGTCTTTAACAAAATAGCAGGGCACCATTCAGGCCCTGCAGCAGCTCCATTTTTAATTTCATTAATAGCCTGCACAATATCAGCTTCATTAATATCTATGTCAGCTAAATATTCACTATTTTCGTCCCTTACTTCTATATCATTATCTTCATTATCAATCTAGGGGTGAATTCTCTCTTATATCGTTCTGCCAATATGTTGCATATTTCCTTTTTTTCATTCGTTAATCTCCCTTCAATTCTTAGAGGGCCTATTTCTATTCTTCTTTTATTCATCTTTTTCGTGTACGAGTATAATAGTTTGGGGTTTGCTTGATATTTACTAGGGCTTTTTCTTCCAAGTCCCGTTTTTCATTTTCTTTTGATTGTATAATCTTTTGTTCTGCATTTTTTATCTTACTTTTTAGTTCTATAACTTTCCATGCATCTTTTTCTTTTGCAAGACCTTTTTTCCACTTTCTGATTTTCTGGAACAAGATCCTTTTGTCTCCTGGTATGCATGACTGATGTTTACTTTTCTTCTTCGGTATATATTTATCCACTATTTTCTCTAATATTTTATATAATATCTCCGTATTTACCCTTATGTCATCACTTACGAAAATGTTATCCCAATCTTTGTTTAATTCTTCATTTATTTCTGACCATTTTATATTGTTACTGTAGAAGTTGTATTTTCCATATCCTTCCCACTTTTTCATTTCTTGCTTATCTCTGTTTTCACTTGCTTTGGAATGGACTGTTAATTCTATGACATTATGGTCTGAAATACTCGCATTATAAACTATTATTTCTTTAACAAAATTCACCTCGTTTACAAATACTAGGTCTAAAGTATTTTCCTTTCTTGTTGGCAGGTGATTTATTTGTTGAATGTTATATTCTAGTAGCATATCTAATAGCTTTTCGAATTGCCTCTTATCTTCTGCACTACTATTACTCTCCTATTCGTTCTTTCCAGTCTACGAAAGGAAAGTTAAAGTCTCCAGATAGGAGAATAGTCCAGTCTTTGTAATTTCTACATATATCATCCAATTTTTCTGTTATTATGTCAAACTCTTTAGTATTAGGGGGTCTATATATTACTATGTTCATTAATTTTCAGATTCAAATTCTACCGCTATTAGTTCACATTATGAGTACTATATTTTTACATATTTTTCCTTTGTTTTTTGTCTTACCCATATATTGTGGTTCCCCCTTGATTCATATATTTTCTATCTGATCTATAAGTTTGGAACCCTTTTATTTGATCGTCATTCCCAGTCTCTTGGGAATACCAGGTTTCACTTATATTCATTATATCTATTTTCTTTTTAATTTGGGTTAGTTCTTCTAAGTACTCTATTTTTCTTTTTAAGTTACTCGTAACTAAACCCTGCTCATTCATCACTATGATGGTTTGCGTGTTTTCTCCTTCATTTAATATGGGTAATAATAAGGATTTTCCCATGTCTCTTTCCTGTTCTGGTATGTTGTTCGTTCTTCATTTCCAGAGAGAGAGAGGAGAGAGAGAAAGTTCACCTGATGATTCAAGATTTATCATTATATGCTGTGAGAGAGAGAGAGAGAGAGAGAGAGAGAGAGAGAGAGAGAGAGATTCACATGATGACTCAAGATTTATCATCATATCCTAAAGTGATATATGAGTTCACATAATATATAAACAAAACCACTACGGCAACTTCGTCGTATTTGCCCAGATCTATATTATCCAGTTTCCATTTACTTCCTAGTTCCCAATATTCCTACTGCACCGTCCGCTTACACCAAGTTTACTCACATAAACAATATCCATAATTTGCTGTCAGTCCATTCTCGCTTCTTCCCAGTGCATTATCATCCTTGTTTATTTTTGGGGGGCCACTCCCTTCGGCCCTTTTTGGGTAAATAAGGCGAGTCGAGTCATTTCCTTGCCACTTAACAGTTTACAGTTCACTCTGATGATTCACTCTTCGTTGCCATAACTAATTTTGGGGACACAAGTCTTTTAGTTTCTTCCTAAATGCCTCTAGAGGGTCCCGCTTGATTTGAGTTCATGAGACAATTTGCCGGGTGTGGTGGGTGCATTCGACGTCTTTTTTTCCAGTATCTTTAAGTTGCATCTTTGCTCCACAAATCGATATCTGTTCATGATTCGTGGGCTTATGCTTTTCAACATTTCGGTTTATAGTTCTTCATTGCCGCTTAGTACGTCAAAACGCATCATTCAGTAGACCTTGATTCAGTATACGATTCTTGCTTCAGCGAGTGAATGTAGTTCAGTAAGGATGGACCATCATTCATTCGGTTGTGTTGTTAATGAAACTCTGTAGCATTCTGAGCAAATATTTTGCTAGACAGTTAAAGTAGTCTAATCTTGTGGTGATTATTCAGCTACGTGCGAACGTCTTTCACGTTTTCATATTTCATCATAAATGGTACTTTTCTTCGGTAAGAGTATCCTAATTACTATATGTATTTAATAATTGGGCTGCTATCCTTAAATGCATCAATTAATAATCCTTTGTTACTTACTACACTTACTGTTTTCATTTCATTGAATTTAGGCTTACTTTCAACCGCATCATTATACGATTTGTTTTAATTTTCGTTAACTTTCTGTTCATCTAACTCTGCAGGTCTTTCACATCCAAAATTCACTGTTTTTGGTGAGCGCCGTCCGTAACCACGTAAAATCGTCTTATCGGCAAGAACGTACAATTAACTTTTGGTTACTCAATGAATTCACCATGGAATCTGCGACGTAATAATGGATGGATGAAACTGTGAAAGTGAAAGTACTCCAGCCAAGACAGGAGTGACGGATGATTGAGGCAATGATGATATCCTAAATGCTGTCGGTCCCAGATGCCTGTCTTGCGGCATTCCCCTCGGCAGAATTCTTAATTAAGGCATATTAACAATTTTCAACTTTATACTTTGAAAGCTTCTTCACATGTATAGTTATCCAGATTCTTGGTCGGATATTTTCTTCTTTCTTTATTTCCCTTGTTTGCTTAATTTGCATTGACTGATGAATAGATCTAAGACTTCACAAACATACTGAAAAACAGACTTTTGAGCCCAAGACACCCAAAGCCATTCAGTAAGCCGCCTCAAGATGTAAAAAATAAATAAATAAATTTGAGGTCGTTCAAGACGTTCACAACATTTCCTCTTATAAACCCTTATGGCAGAGAGGAAAAAAATTATTCGAGAAAAGCAAATCATAACTGACAATGAAAAGGGACCCGATCAGTGGACCGAAAGAGGAAGTACAGAAGACCTCACCAAAATAATTTCAAATAATTATGATGATTAAGCTGATGGTGATGATCATAATGAGAATGACAACGATTCTCAATTACTCTGTAAGGATCTTTCATATATAGTGACCTACAAGGGTTTGAGGGGCCGTTATATAAGAATAATATTTCCTTTGGGGGTCAATGTCTTGATGATATTTAGTCTTTTGTTAATGTTGTTACGTTCATCCCCAACGGGCTTGTATTAAACACGCCGCGAAGGTGGGACATACCGCGTTAAAACCCTTTCGGGTCACTATCTAGGAAAGATCTCCCTATATATATATTTCACAGAAGAATACTAAAGTGCCGTTGACAGTGAAAAAAAAAAGCAACGACTAAATGAAGTGACTTGCTCCTTCGCTGAGTCTGAACTGAACCGGTTTCTTTCCACTAAACGCAGGTATTTCATCAATGATGTGGCTTACATGCACGCCAATCTGAAAAATGGACATCTGTGATCTACCTCGCTCACTATGATGGTTTCCCAGGCTGCTAGCAACACACTACAAAGTTATGTTGCGACATTCTCTACGGATTTTTTTCCACCCACAAGAAAGGGCCATACCTCCACGCCACACTCCTAAGAACAGTTTGAAGTTACGGTTTATTATTATCATTATTGGAGAAACAAATCGACAGTTATGTAAATGTACATATATTTACATTTAAAACTTTAAGGATAGCTTTCGGGAATCTGTTCGGTTCCCCTTATCAATCATTATTATTATTTCATACAGGGTATGAACGCCAACTTTACGATCAATCCTCTTTTATCCACTTTACGATCAATCCTCTTTTATCCAGTTTACGATCAATCCTCTTTCATCCAGTCTTGTTTGGTTGAATACTATCGCTCCTTCCTCATCCGACGTGACGGGGAAACAATAGTTAAGTAGCCAAGCTTTTTCCTTTGAAGTGACGGGAACCTAGCTAAGAGACGCTACTTACTCCTACTCAGTAACAGGGAGACCGAATAAAGAGGCGCTACTTTTCCCTACGAAGCAGGACGGAACTCTCATGGCAACCGCTGACAATTATCTGCATAAAGGCAATTACGTCAAACCTACCTACT
>NC_087209.1:75727092-75729592 GCF_015104395.2 Macrobrachium nipponense
ATAATAATAATTTGATGGCGTCACGGTATGCCGCTCAGATGTCACAGGTTCGCGCCTCCCCAAGGGGGACGAAAAATCACTGGCTTTGTATCCTGATCAGTTACTACTGCAGTGTGGGGTCTGCGGTGGGAGGTTGACACCCGCATTCTTTGGAGGCTTGAATTTCAAGTCAGTGGCCCCTTTGGTCGCATGAGTCTTCAAATGGAGAACCCAATCCCATAGTTATATAGCGAAAGGGTAATCGTACAGATTCTCGAAAGTTCTCTGTTTAGCTTTATTTCTAAATGCATTTGTACACATGCATAACCATGGATTTGATTCTGCAGTAATAATAATAATAATAATAATAATAATAATAATAATAATAATAATAATAATAATAATGCAAACTCAAAGACATCCGGACAACTATTCTGTTTAATGAAGTCTGTTTGAGAGAGGGGTTTTTCCGAAATAATAATAATAATAATAATAATAATAATAATAATAATAATAATAATAATAATAATAATAATAATAATAATACTGTCAAAGAGAATGGCAGAATTAAGCGATTTGATTTTATAAACTGTTTTTTCTATTTTTCTTACAATTCGCTTCTCTGCCATTCTCTATAACAGAATTTGCCTGAAAGAGGGTCTTCTACCAAATAATAATAATAATAGAGAAAAAATCCACAGTCATGTATATGTACATAGATTTCAAGATGAATCTATACAGACAGATTTCGGGAAACTTCGATTCCCCTTTTCAATCTCGTCAAATCGAACAGTTTCCCGAAATCTTTCTGTACAGATTTATCTTTAAATATATGTACATACGTACATAACTGTTGGTTTGTTTCTCCATTTGAAGACTCATGGTACTATAAGTATTAATAATAAAATAATAATAATAATAATAATAATAATAATAATAATAATAATAATAATAATAATAATAATAATAGTATATCAACCAGCTCAGCTGTCTATGATGATATGATACAATGCACTACAAAGCAAGAGGCTTACATTTTTAAAAAATGATCTTTTTACCAAAACAAATGATATCTATAGGAAATAACACGGCTCTCGTCCGTATAACTAACTGCAATACGGGCTGTCCATGGCTTTCATAATAAATTGAAACCTCCTGTCCAATCGTTTATCTTGTTTGTTTGGTGTGTTTACGTTGCATGGAACCAGTGGTTATTCAGCAACGGGACCAACGGCTTTACGTGACTTCCGAACCACGTCGAGAGTGAACTTCTGCCACCAGAAATACACATCTCTCACACTTCAATGAAATGCCCAAGAATCGAACTCTTAGCCACCTAGGTGGTACGCCAACACCATACTGACCACGCCACTGAGGCGCTCCAATCCCTTATCTTACTCCAGCCTAATTGACAAAACCAAAGCAATGTCCTCCAAAGCTCTGATAGAATAAGAATAGAATATATGGAATTTAGGCCAAAGGGCAAGCGCTGGCACCTATGAGGTCATTCAGCGCTGAAGTTGAAAATCGACAACAAAAAAGATTTGAAAGGTGTTACAGGAAGAAAACCTTACTTTATGTATCAATTGTTAGGAGGTGGGAAGTAAAATGGAAGAAAGAGAATGTGAACGGAGGTACAGCAAAGAATGAAAAGGATTGCAGTTGTGGGCCGAATCGGACGCTGCTAAGAACCTTAAGTAATGCATACAGTGTACCCCGTGAGGTGCACTGACGGCGCTACCCTCCTACGAGGTCCATAGCTCTGGTGATTAGCAACGAGATGATCCCATGCATAAACATACATACATTCACACAAACATACAGATTTGCATCCAAGCAGACAGTGGTACCTACCTCCTGGAACTCTCATGAGACATGAAAAGCAGCTCGACTCAGAGCCGATTTTTCCTAAAAGTCAGTCACATCGACAGAGACCCTCAACGGAAATGTTTGACGAGTTTCATCAAATTCTGTTCACAGGTTCTCGAGATATCGTGAGAACACATAATGAACTGGTTTTTTGGCGATGCAAATGCTATGCAGTTTGCTGCACAGTTAAAAATCACACAAATTAAGGTCCACACTCAAATAAGCGACCTGCTTTTAAGGTAATATTATATAAGAAAAGGTCACGAGTAGGTCAAGACGCTAAGTCCTGAACTAGGGACGTTAGGTACCGTACGAAGCTTGACCGAGGTTCCTTCATTCTGCATCCTAACAGAGGAGCCAAAGGTGATAGAACCCTTTTCCCTATCTAGATGACGGCAAGTCTATCACGATCACGCACAGAAAAAGTAAACACATTGATACACATTGCGTTTTCTATGGCAGGATGCTGGGAATCTGGTAGAGAACTGTTCTAGATAACCTAGCAACCGGGTTCCTGATTCATGACCCCTCCAGGGGAAGGGTGAGTGGGGGGGGGGGGGGGGGGGGAGCCTGGAGACTGTCAAAACTGAGTATACTGTTACATACGACTTCACTACTTCGACAGGAAATGTTTCATCGTAGACCCTCTGAA
>NC_087209.1:75732092-75734592 GCF_015104395.2 Macrobrachium nipponense
GTAGGGTCCGATCTGTCTATTTCAGCATCTATACATCTATCCTTACAGCAACAACTGCAGCTATAATCGTGTAATAAGATGATGCATATGTCTATGTCTAAATCCACAAACTTACTTTTTAAACATTTTCTAAAAAGAGTTTAATCTACTTATCTGTCTGGTAGAAATAACTGCAGTAACGGACAGTAACGGAAAATGAGAATCGAACGGACAAGGCAGCGTTATTACCTATCAGAACAACGTTAACGACGGCAGTTGAAATGCAGATGTCAACTGAGAGAATTAGAATGAAACTGGCAAAAATAACATTAGCAAGAGAAACAAGAAAACTAACAAACAACGCAAAAGTTACATCAACGACAACATTTATGTTCATAATGTTGCAGAGAGAGAGACGCTTGTATGAAGAAGAAGACGCAGAATAATAGTTAACAATAATAATCAACACAAGGAAAATAAGAAACCAGGACAATAATCATTATAAGGCAGTGCAGATTCATCATAATCTTATTCGATAATCATCAAAACAAGGATAACATGAACAAAAATAAGAGGATAATAGCGAGAAGAGGAATAACAAGATAAAGCAGAATAATAAAAAAAAAGTTATCAATAATAATTCAATACAAGGAAAATAATTACAGCGAAGAACAATGACAAGAATAAAGGACAATAATCATCATCCGGCAACTGCAGATTTCTCTTTATCTCATTTGATAATCATCAAAACAAAGCTAACAGGAACTAAAAGAGGAGGAAGAAGGAAAAAGAAAAAGGACAACAAACATTGCTTACACACTATTATGTAATATTCACACCAAGCACTTTAAACCTTTGCAGTATGCATGATGTTGCAACAGCACGCCCTCTCTCTCTCTCTCTCTCTCTCTCTCTCTCTCTCTCTCTCTCTCTCTCTCTCTCTCTCCCAGTGTTATAAATCTAGGAACAGAATCTTCTTTTGTGGTTGCCGCTAAGAGCTCTTTGTATGGATCAGCTGGATGGGAGGAGGAGGGGGGAGTCTGCTAAGGATGACTGGTGGGGGGGAGGGGGCAGGGGGGGGGTGAGAGGGACGGTAAAGAGGAAGTAAGGGGGTTCAGAGGCTATGTGTCGTTGTTTGAAGGCTCACACACATATATACTAATAAAGATCAGTGACAAAATTAGTTTTCCTAATTCCGTGTCTACTTAACTTCGTATCTCTCTCTCTCTCTCTCTCTCTCTCTCTCTCTCTCTCTCTCTATATATATATATATATATATATATATATATATATATATATATATATATATATAAATATATATATATATATATATAAGAGCGTTAAGCTACAAATGTCCTTTAATATCCAATTAGCTCTACCTCGGAATTAATATATTTTCATATATATGTTAACCTGAAGGGGAATTTTTTTTAGTTGATAAGAAATTCGTTGGCTCAACTAAAAAAAAATTCCCCTTCGGTTAACAGATATGAAAATATATCAATTCCGAGGTAGAGCGAATTAGATATGAAAGGACATTTGTACCTTAATGCGTATATGTGTGTGTGTGTGTATGTATGTATGCATACATACATACATACAGTAGATGCATGTGACTTCATGATATAAGCCAATACCACAGGAAAAATAATAAGCTGAAATTCTCACCGAGCGCTTTCGTCCTTTAATAAGACATTGTCGAGATACAGTTGAAAAGCAAGTTACAAGGGAAACAAAATGATCAAGAATACCAGATAGTTAATTATCAAAAGGGTAAAAATCAAAGAGATAATCCAGGATCATCGGAGGTAATACTGTTAAAAACTAAAATAGATTTAACCAATAAGAGAAACGGAAGCTTAGCCATAAAAAGTCCAAAAACATTTATACAACTGAATATATTAAAATTTTGTTGCTTACACTTATCTACAATTTCTTAATTATGAAGGCATCGAGATTAAACAAACCAAGACTTAAATCTAGAACGCTTCCATTATTTGATTTGATGAAACAAGATTCAATGATATTCCTCTTAACTGTGTCGCTACACGGCATTAAGGATCTTGCCTGACTCCAGTTAATAGGATTATCTAAATCTCTCATTTGTAAGGAATAATGCATTCATTCGATATTTGACCAGTTCTCACTGAATACTGGTGCTGTTTGATTCGTTGTGAAAGAGATTTTCCAGTTTGGCCGTAATACATTTTATCACACTTTTTACAAGGATTTTCTGCCTTTTATTTTTCCTGTGGTATTCGCTTACATACACTCACACACACACACAATATATATCTATATATATATATATATATATATATATATATATAATATATATATATATAAATATTATATATATATATATATATATATATATATATATATATATATATATATATATATATATAAATATATATATATATATATATATATATATATATATATATATATATATATATATATATATTTATAATATATATATATATATAGATATATATATATATATATATATATATATATA
>NC_087209.1:75739592-75756202 GCF_015104395.2 Macrobrachium nipponense
TATATATATACATACCATATATAATATATATATATATATATATATACACATATATACGATATATTATATTTTTTTATTATATATATATATATATATATATATATACATATATACATATATACATATAATACACTATATAGAATTTATATATATTATATTTATCGATAGATATATATAGATTATAATAATTTATATATAGATATAATATTAATGATAATATATATATCTTATATTTATATATATGTGTGTATATATAAATCAACAATCACTTACACAATTGTTATGTGCATTAATACAATTATTAAAAGGAACTCATTGAAACTACATGGTCCCGTTAATGATATATATATATATATATATATATATATATATATATATATATATATATATATATATATATATATATATATATATATATATATATATATATATATATATATATAGCTTTTGACCGTGTAGGTGTTCTTCATTGACTATTGGCTAAATGTACATTACCAGTACGGTACATATTATTCTCATATACCTATGAGATGGTGACAGAATCGGGAAGAGAAAAGACAAAAACTATTAGACCTTAATAAGAAAATGGATGCGGATGGAGAGTAGGAAGACAAGGGTAACAGTGAGAAATCCTAACTTTTCTTGATGTGTTGCTTCCTGACCTAACCAGACCTTACCTGACCTTCCTGACCTACCTGGATAGTCTTCTCCGCCACTGGAACGCATCCCATCCCCAACCCCCTGACAGCTCAAAGTAACATTGAATATCCCTGTCTCCCTACTCTGCATACTACCCAAAATAATCAATACAAAATACAGAGAAGTAGCCTCACTCTTAACGATTTCGACTGAATGACGATTGTTACGAAGTACTGACTGATTGATTGCTTGTTTATCAAAACTGGCGTTAGGAAGTACTGCAGTCATTCGAATCTTCATCCACGACGCTGCTAGACAGTTACACAGTTTTACTGGCAACTGTGACATTACATTCCTTCAAGAAAACATGAAAACTGACACTTTGAAAGCCTAGTATGCAATAAATGGCCGACACAAAAACTTAATATATGAAGCTTATGGAAGGATGGCCAAGGAGGGTATTTATAACATCATCCAAATCATAGGAAACAAATGGAAACTTTCAATTCAACAAATTTCGCAAGACGAGAAACATCCGGAAAAGAGAACAATGTTACGAGAAACATCCGGAAAAGAGAGAAATGTTAAGAGAGACATTCGGATAAGAGAACGATGTTACGATAAACATCCGGATAAAAGAGCAATGTTACGAGGGACATCCGGATAAGAGAACAATGTTATGAAAAACATCCGGGTAAGAGAGCAATGTTACTAGATGAGACCAATGTTACGAGAAACATCCGGAAAAGAGAGCAATGTTACGAGAGACATCCGGATAAGAGAGCAATGATAAGAGACCAAAGTTACGAGAAACATCCGGATAAGATAGCAAATGTTACGAGAAACATCCGGATAAGAGAGCAATATCATGAGAAACATCCGGATAAGAGAGCATTGTTACAAGAATCACCCGGATGAAAGAGCGATATTATGAGAAACGTCCGGATAAGAGAGCAATGTTAAGAGAAACATCCGGATAAGAGAGCAATGTTATAAGAAACATCCGGATAAGAGACCAATGTTGTGAGAAACATCCGGATAAGAGAGCAATGTCACGAGAAACATCCGGATAAGAGAACAATGTCACGAGAAACATACGGATAAGTGAACAATGTTACTAAATAATAATAGATCATCTCCACAGAAGCCAGGAATATATCATCTGAAAATACCACACTTAACCTCAGGGAAAGACGGCGAGAGAGAGAGAGAGAGAGAGAGAGAGAGAGAGAGAGAGAATCTCATCCCCTTAGCAGATGGAGCTTAAATGTCAAGTGAGGTCATTGGTGTCCGTTCCCATTACGAAGCCAGATGCTCGACAGAATTTATGACCCTGGCAAAAAATTGACCGAAGGTTAATGTGTACCCAGCCAATGCAAATATAAATCCCAGTGCAGCTTCTTGTAAAATAAAAAATAAATAAATAAAAAAAGTCATTGAAGTTCTTGGAAGAAATATCCGTGCATTTATCCACACTTTTATTTGCTTATTACTTGCTGACATTTGTTTATTGACCTTTACTTCCTCTCTCAGTCTGTTTTTCTCTTCAGTGATAATTTTAAGGAAAACTCAAGCATGAAACTCAATTAGCGTTTTATTTTTTTCTTTTTTCGTGCTGGGAGAAGTGGAATATTGCATATGGTGATATTTTGATATTCTGATAAAAAAAGAAAGTTCATAAAAATATGACTTCGTTTCGATAAACAAGCTCCAGAATTTGTGTAAACATTACTCCTCTTCATTAGTTTGACCGTCAAAAGTCCCACAGCGGAAAGAAATGATTATCCATGTCTCCATTAAAGCTTTATTGCATGTGTACGCATGTATGTATGATGATGTATGTAGTATGTATGTATGTATGTATGTATGTATGTATATATATATATATATATATATATATATATATATATATATATATATATATATATATCTGTGTGTTTGTGTATTTGTATAAAGAGAAAATTTTTATTTATAAATATAATATATATATATAAACTTTCTATACAATAAAAATATGTGGATTTTGTTTTTATTTAACGAAAACTTCTTTTATTTAAAGCCAGATCAATAAACTTCTTTTACCGCAAATAAAAATGTCTTGCACTCGCTATTCCATGTAAAGTCTAAAAAGAGATGTATGTAGATCTTGGATCCACGTACGGATCTAAACGAGTCTAATAAGTTATTCAGAACCGGCGTGGATTAGCATAGGCAAATGTAGTACAAACATACTCTGGCGGGCATTCCTTCAGGCATCACAGAGGGCGTCAAGAGAGGACTATAGCATGTGTGCCTGCCTCTCTCTCTCTCTCTCTCTCTCTCTCTCTCTCTCTCTCTCTGTCTGTCTGGCAAGAAGAATTCATAGCCTCTGAGTCACTTGCTCAGGCTGTGGTCTGTCGTTCCGTTTGGCTTTCAACGTTTGCTAACCGCCATGGCGAAGGTATTCAGATGGTAATGGAGGGTATTGTGGACTGACGGTGTCTTGTGCCCTTCCTTCCAACGATGCCCAGACATCTTCCTTGGGCTTTGAATATGAATGTGGCAATGGACGTGGCACGAAAAAAATTAAAAAAATAATTATATATATGTATATATATATATCTTATTATATATATATATATATATATATATATATATATATATATATATAATTATATAATGCATAACCGAATCACAAAAATATGGCACGTATGATATATAAATAGAGGCATTTGCATATATATATATATATATATATATATATATATCTATATATATATATATATATATATATATATATATATACATATATATATATATATATATATATATATATATATATATATATATATATATATATATATATATATATATATATAGATACACTGAGAAATACTTGAGTTTTGAGCTGGAATTTTGGGAGGGAAGAGAATCTGAACACTTCCCGAAGCGAATTTTTTTCTCCTGTCTAAAAGTTCGAGAGAGGAAAAACCAAATGGAAGGGGGGAACTATTACCACAAAGGCATTGGAGGTAACTACTGGGTAGGGGGGTGGGGTGGTGGTTGGGTGGGAGTAAGGGCTGACCTGTGCCGAAATTTCATCGACTCGTGCCGGACTAGGACCGGAAAACAGAGATATCACGAGCCGAGTCTGAACGTTCGTGTTTGCAGGATACAATCACTCGTTGCTGATCTTGCAACTGGACCTGTATTCGTTTTTTTTTTTCCATCTGTCCACTCGGCTGTGGTGGTCGTGCATGGCAACACTGCGTCCCGGGCCTGAAATAGTCACGCTATGTGTAAGTTTTAGGTAAATAAAAGGATATCTGGGTGTACATTTGCAACTGAAAACTGTTCTAATAATTTACTGTATGCGAATTACACCGTTAATATTCGAAATAGGATATTGTTATTATTGTTGTATGTAAAGTGTCCTTTTTGGGTTAGCGAATGGAACAGCCACACGCAGTGGCGGGAAAATTGCTTACATTCAACAATAATAATAATAACCTATTTCGAATATTAACGGCGTAATTCGCATACAGTAAATTATTTAAACAGTTTTCAGTTGCAAATGTACACCCAGATATCCTTTTATTTACCTAAAACTTACACATAGCGTGACTATTTAAAGCCCGGCACGCAGTGTTACCATGCGCGACCACCACAGGCAGGTGGACAGATGGGAAAAAAAACCGAGTATATAGAGTGGTCTCGCTTGGATGCCAATGGATTAAAATAACCCGGCAGTCAATCAATGGGAAGATGGGAGTCATGCTTTGAAGCATTAAATAGGCTATAAAATTGCATCAGAAACATTACGTGTTACCAGGGCGGATCAAGAGGTTAGATTAAATACATCTTAGTTTAACCACTTAGCTGATTAACAGCTCTCCAAGGGCTGGCCTGCAGGATTAGATATTTTTACGTGGCTAGGAACCAACTGTGTTACCTAGCAAAGGGCCCTACAGCTTCTTGTGGGATCCGAACCACATTATATCAAGAAATTGGTTTCTAATCACCAGACACAAATTTCTCTGACTCCACGTTGGCAGAGTGGGGAATCGAACTCGGGATTACCGAATCAGTAGGCGAGCATGCCAACCACTCGTCCAACGCAGAACTTGGATCAAGAGGTCAAAGAATACAATGGTCAATGCCATATTCATATTGTAACGGCTGAATCGTAGATGAAGCCCTGTATAGTAAAACTTTCAAACATTTATTGCTTCAGGCGCCTCTATGCATACTGCTCATTAACAGCATGATTCAACCCCCTACACATACTGCATCATTCGCCCCTATTTTTCTCTCACTCTCGCACTTCCTGTGTATTAAGGCCTTTCTTTCTAATACCTCTTTCACGCAATCTGTCCAAAACCTCTCTAGATCTTACTTCCCTCCTCCTTCCTAAAGGCTCTGAATTACTACACCACTACCTTAGCAGACTATCATTGTTCATTCTTTGCACATAAATGAAACATCTCAAGATGATCTAACCGATTCTTTCACTCTTTCACCTTTGCTACCCTTTTATCACTTCTCATCCTACCAAATGTTCTTACACGTCAAATACTTCTCAAATAGTTCGTCTCAGCATCTTCGATCTGTTAATTTGGTTTGCATGTGACGTAAACACTTCGCTTCTATAGAGGAGAATTGGCTCAAAAATCCTTTCATACATTTCCTTCCTGGCTTCCACACAGAGCTATAGTTTCTTTACAATCTTTTGCACACAATCTGCTACCTTTCCTCCTTCATCTATTCTGCGACTCATCTCTTCTCTACTCCTACAATCATCCATTACATTAACTAACTAGATACTTATACAAATCAACTGTTTAAACTCTTTCACAGCCAAGATTACAATTTATTGTTCTTCCTTGTCTCCATTTACACCCATAACCTTTCTTATTTACTCTAATCTTTCTTCGCTTGCAAACACTTACAAATTCTTTTACTAGTTTTTGCAGCTTCTGCAAACTCTCACCAATTAAGACTGAAATATATCAAAGCATCCTACATTTCCTGTCTTATCCCCTGGACCTTAGCATTATTCCAGCCATAAAGATTTTTGCAGCCACATTTGCACCAAACCAGTCACCCTCGCATATACATTTACTAACAATCAGGCTTCTCTTCCATCATAAAAACTTTTTTCCACGGTGTCTTATCTTCTATACCAATGGTTCTGAACTATTGCTTTTTGAGTAACGATAAATACAGACAATAACCATTTTGGATTGGAACATATTTATTGCACAATCACAACCTGAAGATTATCATTACATTTTCTGAACAGTAATCCACAATAAAATACGAGAGGCTCTGATCTTGCTTGTCTTCCCCCGGGTGTCAGTAGGGGAGACATGACACAGCCACCCACCCACTGCAAACCAGTTTGTCCGCCCCAGGTGGAGCAGGGTAGGTAGGGGAATGAGAGAGTAGGGGAGACAGCAGCCCCAGGTTCTAGTGCGCATAGCACGCGCCAACAAGCTCGTATTGCAGTAAAATGAGTGGTCACATAAAAAAAAAAATATGGACCAATTTTCAGTTTATTGCCAATACCTAGTAAACATCTTGTGGACCACCCAGAATGTCACCATGGACGACTATACTCTGTTTTTTTCCATCTGTCCATCCGCCTGTGGTGTTTTTGTATGGTAACACTGCGTCCCGTGCTTTAGATAGTTACATTAAGCTTACATTCAACGATTATAATAATATCCTATTTCGAATATTGACGGTGTAATTCGCATACAGTAAATTATTAAAACACTTTTCAGTTGCAAATGTACGCCCAGAAATCCTTTATTTACTAAAACTTACACATAGCGTAACTTTCTAAAGCCCGGGACGCAGTGTTACCATACGCAAACACCACAGGCGGATGATGGACAGATGAAAAACAAACATAGTATAGTTAAGAGCAACTCCTCTGAATCAAACATCTTTAACAGCCTCCACGACTTCTTCTCTACTGATTCTGACAAGTTATGATGCTCATCCCAAGTGACATACAGACAAAGGGAACCTTTTCTCCTTTGACACCTGCCTCTGTCCCTCCCTCTCTCTCTCTCTCTCTCTCTGGGGAAGAGGTGCAGTGTGTGTATTATACAAATGCATAAAGACACTCACACAAGCATATACTATATACTAAGGTATATTATATATATATATATATATATATATCATATATATATATATATATAATATATAATATATATATAATGTATATATCGACATAAATAATACATATTCATATATATATATATATATATATATATATATAAATATATATACATGTAGAATCTACTGGTCACTTTTTTTTACCAGATACATATGAAATTGTAATAGCCACGATGCCCTCTTGACTTCTTGAATTCTTTGCTATTTTTTGGATACGCTTGTCACTACAAAGCCTGATGATACAAGTTCAAAGAAATTTGAAGAATATATATATATATATATATATATATATATATATATATATATATATAGCTATATATATATATATATATACAGTTAGTAAAATCCTAGTAAGGTTTTTAGTCTAGGAGGAAATTCCGTGGTGATATACCAGATAAAGGTTTTAGTGTTGTTTTTGTTTCACTGAGAAACCATCGCTAATGAAAATCGCACGTTGTAAGTCGAAATTTATTTACGAGGAGAGCGCCCTGCTCTAATGAACCTTCCTGAACACACAATAAATGTGAACATAAATTCTAATCGCGCTGGAGGTGGAGAGTAAGATGAACAGAGAATAGAATATAGGATTTAGGGAAGAAGCCAAGCTTCGGGACCTATGAGATCATTCAACGCTGGAAGGTAAAATTGACGGTAAAAAAGGTCTGAAAGATGTAACAGGAGGAAAACCTCAAAGCAGTTGCGCTATAAGTAAGTTATTAGGAGAGGGTTGAGGAAAGTAAGTAGGAAGAAAGAGAATATAAACGGAGGTACTAAGACGATAAGCCTGCTTTGCAAAAAACTCTACGCTAAAATCTACCTGTTCCTCTGGCAAGACACCTCATGAGGAATCTGGAGTTTCCGAATCCTTCAAAATATTAAAGCTTTCGTAATTGGTTCCTGGAAGTTTATCAATGAAAGTTTGGAAAAATTAACAGAACCAGAACAGAAAAGTTTCTGCTCACATAATTGAACATCAGAGATGTTTGTGTCACATTCCATACATATTTTTTTGTATAGCATGAATAATAATACAAATAATCTAGAAATATATAAACGGAAGTGACCATATTATTTTGGAAAGTCTTCCTTATACGCTAGGGAAATCAACATATATATATATATATATATATATATATATATATATATATCATATATATAGTATATATATATATATATATATATATATGCAAGTATGTATTACAGTATTGCAGTCGTTACATATCCACCGTTCGTGAATGAGATCCCGTCATGTCATTCTTGTCACGTGCATGATGCAATCCACACTCATTCCTCTCATTCATTCGCTGCATCGTGACATATTCTTTGTTAACTGAAACGTCACCAGACTTATAAAGAACTTCTTACTTCATCCTGAGGCCGATGGTACTTCTTGTTCGACAGTGAAGTCAACGGCATTTCTCGTTGCATCACAGAACCTACTACGGTGCTTCTTACTTCATCCTGATGTTAAATGGTGCTTCTTGCTTTACCAAGAAGTTAGTGGTGCTTCTCGCTTTACCAAGAAGTCAGTGGTGCTTCTCGCTTTACCAAGAAGTTAGTGGTGCTTCTCGCTTTGCCAAGAAGTCAGTGGTGCTTCTCACTTTGCCAAAAGAAGTTAGTGGTGCTTCTCGCTTTGCCAAAAGAAGTTAGAGGTGCTTCTCGCTTTGCCAAAAGAAGTTAGTGGTGCTTCTCGCTTTGCCAAGAAGTCAGTGGTGCTTCTCGCTTTGCCAAGAAGTTAGTGGTTCTTCTCGCTTTGCCAAAAGAAGTTAGTGGTGCTTCTCGCTTTGCCAAAAGAAGTTAGTGGTGCTTCTCGCTTTACCAAGAAGTCAGTGGTGCTTCTCGCTTTGCCAAGAAGTTAGTGGTTCTTCTCGCTTTGCCAAGAAGTTAGTGGTTCTTCTCGCTTTGCCAAGAAGTTAGTGGTTCTTCTCGCTTTGCCAAAAGAAGTTAGTGGTGCTTCTCGCTTTGCCAAGAAGTCAGTGATGCTTCTCGCTTTGCCAAGAAGTCAGTGATGCTTCTCGCTTTGCCAAAAGAAGTCAGTGGTGCTTCTCGCTTTGCCAAAAGAAGTCACTGACCGTTATTTCTTCTTGGCGAAGTCAACGCCGAAGTCTCGCCGGAATACGTGACCAAAAATTCATTGTGCAGAATACAAGGGACTCTCTTTCCGCGGCCGAACTCCGTGTCAAATGGCCAAAAAATCTTTTGTTTACCATGGTGCAGGGACCGATTAAATCCTTTGAGTACAATGCGCTTATAGAGAGAGAGAGAGAGAGAGAGAGAGAGAGAGAGAGAGAGAGAGAGAGAGAGAGAAGAACCATGTTGGAATTCTTTTATACCCTTGGCTCAGTGATTTGCAGCTGAAAGACGGTGTTGAATGGCTAAAGCCTCATTAAAGTCTTTGCGTAAAATACGGTTTAAAGAGAGAGAGAGAGAGAGAGAGAGAGAGAGAGAGAGAGAGAGAGAGAGAGAGAAGAGAGAGAAGTCCTGTCCACTACGTATACTCCCTTTTAAAGGAAATACTATCTGTTTAATTTGCATGTCCTCCCCGGGATGAACGGGTCATTCTACCATGACTATTCTGCCTTCAAGCTGCAAAATACCCCATCTTGAAGCAAATTATAACTGCAATAGTAGCTACTGCAACGACTGTTAGGCTCACTTGATGTAAAATTATAATCATGGATAAGCTAACAAACCATTTGTACAAACAACACACGCACACACACACACACGCGTAGGATACCCTGGACCCGAGATCGAATACCTGTCCAAGAATCTGGAAAAAAAAAAAAATCCTTTCTTTCCGACTTTGGTTCCAGTCTCCACAGTGACAAGCGTTTCCATAATGTGTAGAAATCGAGACGTTAAGAGGGCATTGTGGCTAATAAATACTGCATACATATTAAAACTGAATAGGAAGAAAAACAAACTGCAAAGAAAGCAGGCAGTTGCTTTAATAAAGCGACTGCCTTTCAAGAAAGGAAAGCAGAGAAAAACTAGAGTGTGTTCTATCGAATAATCAAACCTTCAGTGACCTACTAGTTATTAGATGATGGATAACATTAATTTCCTGGCGCCCTAACCAACCCCCCTTCCCCCTAAACTCCATCCGGGTCAATAGAAGACGAGAGATATCATCTCCCCTCTGAAATATTTCAGTGTTGTACTGTAGTTAGTGTTCAGCAATAAATAATGAATGAGGGCGGAGATGAGAGAGAGAGAGAGAGAGAGGGAGAGAGGCCTCGTAAGTTCTAAATTATGGTGAACGTCTCAAGAACAAACATAACTGAAAAACAAAAGAGCGATAGGGAGCAATGATGGAAACAGGTCGCAGCTCTCTCTCTCTCTCTCTCTCTCTCGTCTACAAAGTTTAAACGAACAGGAAGAGGTTAAAAGCTGAAGAAAATATTCTAACACCTTACAAAATGAAGACAATAATATACAAATAAAACTTCGGCACAATCGAGTTTTCTGTACGGTGTATATCTGTACAGTGCATAAGGCTACATAGGCCGCGGCCCATGAAGCTTTCAGCCACGGCCCGGTGATGGCCTGTCCTATAGCATTGTCAGACGCACGATTATGGCTAAATTTAAACTGAAGAGAATAAAAATGTTCTGAGATTAGGGGGCTGCAATTTGGTATTTTGAGGGCTGGAGGGTGGATGATCATCATACCAATTTGCAGCCCTCTAGCCCCGGTAATTTTCAAGATATGAGGGCGGACAGAAAAAGTGCCGACAGACAGACAAAATCGTCTCAATAGTTTTCTTTTACAGACAACTGAAAAATGATGACCATAAAATAGAGCGATCTACGTACTCACAATAAGAATGAAAACGAATCACACTGAGGTCTCAATATAACAACAAAAACAATTACAACAACATCAGCATCCAACAATCAGAGGTCTGCCAAACAATTTGTCACCCGTAATTACGTCCACCATGGGACCGTAGATGATGGACCCTCTGTTTTCCGGGAACCCAATTACTCGGCGCTATTGGATTCAAGGTTTATGGATCATATCGAAATTGGGTTGTTCTTGCATACGCCAAAGGCAAGCAGGCAGGTTACAGTGCTCCGTTGAATGTGGTTTTTCACACAAAGCTTTAAGAAAACACTACAAAAAACAAAAGAATGACAAGTTAAGATTTTCTGTATCACGTGAAACATTCGCAAATCTTTTAACTTATATATGAAGGGCTGTATATTTTGATTTTACAAGAATCGCGATAAAAATTAGAAAGAAAAAACAATGAAAACGCTAAGATAAGCTGTAGTACGGAAAATATTTACATAATACTTTATCTAGGACGGGTTGAATATTTTACTTTTTGTTTTACAAGGAGACCAACTCCAGATGTGCATTTAATCTGGGCATGAAGCAAGCCCCAAAAGAATGGAATATCCATATTTAAAAATACAGAGGAAAGAATTAAAAATAAATAAATAAATAATATATATATACATAAATAATATATATATATTTATATTTATATATGTATATGAATATATATATATTATATATATATATATATATATATATTCATATATCATATATACACTACTATATATACACGTATATACTTAATTTTACTTGTTGTTATGCAAAATTCAATATCAGTCATTTTTGGTTGTGTATTCTTATCTCCTTTATATATATATATATATATATTATATATATATATATATATATATATATATATATATATATATATATATATATGTATATATATATATATATGTGAGTGTGGTGTGTATTATTTAAGTAGAGATAAAAATCCATAACCAAAAATGACTTATATTGAATTTTGTAAATAACAACAAGTAAAATTAAGTAAAAAAAAGGGACATAATACAAATTGTCTCTACTTAAAAGATTCTAACAATAACAAATGAACATACAAATAAATTACAAAAATGACTAAATAAATATGCAAAAATAGAAAACTAAATAAATATACAAATGAACAAACCAAAAACAAGGAAAGGAGAATACTGATTATACAGTTCCGACGCGGGGTAAGACAACAACAGCTTTCAGTTCACCAAAACAAGAGTTGGATCGCCTCAGTGGCGTGATCGGTATGGTCTTGGCCTGACTCCTAGGTGGCCGCGAGTTCGATTCTCGGGCATTCCGTTGAGGGGTTAGAGATGTGTATGTCTGGTGATAGAAATTCACTCTCGACGTGGTTCGGAAGTCACGTAACGCCGTTGGTCCCGTTGCTGAATGACCACTGGTTCCGTACAACGTAAAACATCATACAAACAAACAAACAAACAAGAGTTGGGATGGCGTTGCTAGCCTCAAGATCTATCTGCAACCAAATCCAGCCAACTACCTACCAGGTACTCATTCACTTTTGAGAGAATCGAAGCTCCCAAATTTATTATCAAATTACGAAATCGAAACGGCCAATATCCTCTGATACGAAAGTGATGTCTGGTGAAATCTCGTTCCGAGAGAGAGATGGAGAGAAGGAAGGAGAAGAATAAATAGAAGCCGGAGAGAAGGAAGCAGAAGAATGAAGAGAAGACGGAGAGACGGAAGGAGAAGAATAAAGAGAAAGACGGAGAGAAGGAAGGAGAAGAATAAAGAGAAAGACGGAGAGAAGGAAGCAGAAGAATGAAGAGAAAGACGGAGAGAAGGAAGCAGAAGAATGAAGAGAGAAGACGGAGAGAAGGAAGCAGAAGAATAAAGAGAAAGACGGAGAGAAGGAAGGAGAAGAATAAAAAGAAAGACGGATAGAAGGAAGGAGAAGAATGAAGAGAAGACGGAGAGAAGGAAGGAAAAAAAAAAAAAAAAAGAGACGAATAAATAAACAGCAAGGTCGCTCCCCAGGTACCGTCCCACGCTTCAAAAAGAGTGACTGGTGGTAAGTAAGTCTCTGACCTCTCACAAAACATGCAGACAAAGAGCAGATCTTCTGATTTAATACCTGATGAATGATTGTCGCTCAATGGTGCAATTACCTCGTCGATGCCTTTTGTGGGGATTACAGTGGTTCCACTCATATGTGGTAGGAATTACCTCGCGGAAGCCCTTCTGTTCCTTAAAAGAATGGTTCCATTCATATGTGGCAGGAATTACCTCGAAGAGGCCCTTCCGTTCCTTAAAGAATGGTTCCACTCATATGTGGCAGGAATTACCTCGCAGAGGCCCTTCTGTTCCTTAAAGAATGGTTCCACTCATATCTGGCAGGAATTACCTCGCAGAGGCCATTCTGTTCCTTAAAGAATGGTTCCACTCATATGTGGCAGGAATTATACCTCGCAGAAGCCCTTCCTTTTGGTAGAACGATTCAAGTGTAGTGAGAATGACCTCATCGAGGCCCTCCTTTTGTTAGAAGAACGGATTTCACCCCGGTGTGATGAGAATTACGAATGACTCCATAGTTTTTCAAAAAGCGTATATTACTGACATTTGTCATTTTCTCAGTCAGCCAACATGCAGGTGCATAACTCACTTCATACATAAACATAAGAATACCGGTTTTCATGGAAACCTGCTCAAGTTATTTATTTTGTTTGTTCGAGTGCTACTCCAGCGAGAGAGAGAGAGAGAGAGAGAAAGAGTAATCTCTCTCTCTCTCTCACACACACGCACACAGCTCCAGGTAAATCATCATTAATAAGGTACCTGGTACAAACTGCAGGGCTGAAAAGATACCTCAAATATAAAATAATGTCTTACTATTTAGTTTTCCGTAAAAGAAAACTATTGTACAGACTTAGTCGGTCCGTCCGTCCTCAGATCTTAAAAACTACTGAGGCTAGAGGGCTGCAAATTGCTATGTTGATCAACCATCCTCCAATCATCAAACATACTACTTTGCAGCCCTCTAACCTTAATCGTTTTCATTTGATTTCAGGTTAAAGTTAGCCATGATCGTGCATCCGTCAGAGCTTACCGGAGCCATGGGTCACGCATTCACTCTACCGCATCTGGTGAGCAACTGGAGACCTGCCAGTCATAGTTGATGGTTTTATACAGCATTAGACGATGTACAGAAAACTCGAATCCGCCGAAGAAGCTTCGGCGCATTTTCTATTTATTTCTTCTTTATGACGATTAAAAAAACCTAAAGCTGTGACTGACAGCTGTTTAATTCTCTCGGGTGAAATAACTTTCTTCCTCACTTTTGAATGAACAACTCCTATCACACGAGGAGGAGCAGCGGTACTTTATAAGTACGGGGCAGTGCTGATTAAAATCTTTGCTAACTGAAGGGCAATATTGCATGCTAACTTAAACTTTATGTTATTAGGGAAGCAGAGTTTATACAAATCTTAACATCAACCAATGGGCAATATCTAAGTAGACCTTTATACAAAAAAAAAGGACCACTCGTAATTATATAGTTTACGTAAAATGATAAGTGGTATTATTCTACATCTTTACGTAAATGAAGGCGCGATGCTAACCCAGCTCTTTTCGTTAAAGCAGAAAGAGGGACCATTTCTTATTATTATATTTAGGGAATTCATAGGGAAATGCTGTCTACTTATTTATGCAAAGGAAAAAAGATAACGTTTAAAACTAAACGTACAAGACAAGAAACGTCTACGTGTATTCTTTAAGCGCAGCGCAAATGAAGAGGCAATGCCACTATAACTCTTGACTCAGTTAAAGCTATAATGTTACTTAAAACTTTTTCTACTTAACGTAAATTAGGAGACAATCTTGCCTGCAATATCATAGCGTTTTAAACTGCCTTCAATTTCCTGTTTTTATCTGAAATGATATGCAGACCACCCACGCCTAAGTTTGGCCTTCAATAATTCCTCAAAATGAAATGACGAATATACGAGGCAATTCCTCACCTGCCCATCACAGGTAAGTACAGCCCTCGCGTTGATTACATCCGCAAGGTGAGCCTTGATTGGTATACGAAGTCCTAAATGAAACGCAAAGCCGCATCAGGTAATTACGGCGCGATACCTCGAGTCAGGCGGAATGAAGGACTAGCGTCCGTTTCAAACTTATCAAGCCGAGACAAATGGTCGCATGGAATTACATTTATTATTTTTCTTTAATTAACAGGAAAGTTACAATTAGTTATTGTAAGAACATTCCAGCTTTTGCGATGATTTCCCATTTCACAAAACGAATGGTGAACTTATTCTTCATTCCAGGAGAGGAAGAATATACAAAATTCGGATTTTTTTTAATGCAAATGAGATTTACCAAGTGATAGGAATGGATGTTGGTTCTTCAAAGAGTCCAAAGGCCTCATCGCAACATTACCACTTTTCACACTATACAATTCTCACAGTAGGCTGCTTCCTATCTTGTCCAACACAGCTGTAGCGAACTCTATAGCAACATCCAAATACAAAAAATGATCACATTCAGAAAATAAGACTTTAGTATTTTCTTGAAATGCTTGATTTTTCATTCGACCTCATAATTATCACGGGGAAGATTTTACGCACCTTGGCTTAGATAACTTGAAACAATGTAAGTCTTGTGCTGACGCTCTTCGTTGTCTGTACTATGTGCAGGAAATCTATAATAACAAAAGCCAAGTGGATCATTCATGGATAAGTAGGAGATCGGGAGGGTATGGGAAACATAACACAACCACCCTCCTTTTGCAAACCTGTTTGTCCGCCCTAGGTGGGGGCGGGGTAGGAAGGAGATCATGGGGGGGTAGGGGAGACATGACACAACCACGCTCCTTCTGCAAACATGTTTGTCTACCCTAGGTGGGGGCGGGGTAGGAAGGAGATCGGGGGTAGGGGAGACATGACACAACCACCCTCCTTCTGCAAACCTGTTTGTCCGCCCCTGGTGGGGGCGAGGTAGGTAGGCGATCGGGAGGGTATGGGAGACATGACACAACCACCCTCCTTCTGCAAAATTGTTTGTCCGCCCCAGGTGTGGACGAGGTAAGTAGGGGATCAGGAGGGCAGGGGAGGGATGACACATCCACCCTCCTCCTGTAAACTAATTTTGAATCATGGGTTTTGTTTTGAAATTTTGTTTCCCTATTCCTAGGTGCAACACCATTCATGTAATCTTGTCGTTCTCTTAAGTATATTTGGCAGCTTTCCAAGTTGAAAAGGCGATCTTTGGATCTTTCTTCTCGCTTACGTTTTCCCTACTTAAAACTATCCAACTTGACGAGGTTACACGTTCCGCCGGCATCCTCATTTGAAATTATATATAAATTGCCGTCCAGCAGATCATGACCCAAATTTAATGGAAATCTTTTAAATTTACGAAACAAATTTTAAACGATGGGTAGTTAAAAATTACGCATTTTGTATCGAATGTCAAGAAATCATAGCTTTTGTATTTCCACACACACACACACACACACATACACATACACACACACTTGTTGGCCGAATCGATAATGTCACTGCAGTCCTGATTTCTTCTCTGGCTGTTTCGAATCCACGGGAGGACGAAATTATCATCAACTAAAAAAATTCCCCTTCGGTTAACATAAATATGAAAATACATAAATACCGAGGTAGAATGAATTGGACATTAGAAGACATTTTGTAGCTTAATGCATGTATATGAATCACGGTGATGTGATAAGAATTAATATATATATATATATATATATATATATATATATATAATATATATATATATATATATATATATATATATATATATATATATAAAATGTGTGTGCGTGTGTGCATAAACTGGTTTCACATTATCAAAGATCAACGTCATCGTCGTACCAAATATTTTTCCACTTTCCCTAAAGACAAAATAAGCGACGTATCGAACAGAAAGAAAATTGGAGAAAGAGGTAACAGAATCCAATACATATTACAATG
>NC_087209.1:75756702-75761702 GCF_015104395.2 Macrobrachium nipponense
CTCCTCCATGTAGGTGGACGAATTAAGAGCGTAGTAAATGGGTAAAAAAACAAATTAATGAAAAATTAAATTAAAAAATGTTTTCTCTCTCTCTCTCTCTCTCTCTCTCTCTCTCTCTCTCTCTCTCTGTAGGCGAACGAGTTAAGTGTTTAGAAAATCACTACAAAACCAAATGAAAAAAGGAATAAAAGAATTCTCTCTCTCTCTCTCTCTCTCTCTCTCTCTCTGTGTGTGTGTGTGTGTGTGTGTAGTCAAACATGGGTAAAATATTAACTAGTTAAAAATGGGGAAAAAATCTCTCTCTCTCTCTCTCTCTCTCTCACTTTGACATTAAACAACAACGTCAGGATTTGAATAATCAATATGGAACTTTGGAGGAAAAATATTTTATTTTTACACTGAACAAATGTTATCATCTCAAATTTCAACATCGACAAACTGGGTATCTGTAATTTTAACTCCCATAATGTTATCGACAATTTCCACAATCAAAATTTGAATATGAATCAGTTAAATGTTGGAAATGGCACCACTGACAATTTTAGCCCTAAAAACTTTATCGCCAAATAATTCAATACAAATAACTTTTAAACGATAGTTTTAACATCAATCATTTCAACAGCAATAACTGGAACACCGATTAATTTCTCAACAAATTAACGGGTAACTAATCTGTAATAAATTGAGACTAGAACACAACATAGTAACTTATAAAACCTGTAAGTTATGAAAAACAAAATACCAATTTACTGAGTATTAGACACTAAAACCTATATTAATAATGAAACGAATAAAATATGAAAAGGCATAAATTCGATTCAATAAATTTCATTTATAACAGGTCACATGTACAGCAATAAAAGCGGAATAATTCTAGAAAAGCATAAATTGGAACCTGCAGCAATTTGTCGTCGCCATTAAG
The DNA here is from genome assembly GCF_015104395.2 of Macrobrachium nipponense. NCBI lineage: Eukaryota > Metazoa > Arthropoda > Malacostraca > Decapoda > Palaemonidae > Macrobrachium > Macrobrachium nipponense. The sequence goes on from NC_087209.1 coordinate 75,757,625, forward strand.
TCGTATAAAAACTACCATAAGTATGATTTAGATTCAATTTCACTCCAAAGCTCGACCTGAAGGTCAAACGCCAGAATCGAACAATGTACCAAAATGCAAGGAAGGACACCACCACAACGCAAAAGGTGATAAAATCTAACAACATTTATCCAAGTTTTATTCAAAGTAATTGCTGGCTCAGCTGCATTAATTTGATATAGGTTCTTCTCTATTTTCCTAATTATGGTTTACTCATTGTTGCTCAAACTGGTGAGCAACGCACCGAAGGTTGGCATGTTTCAAATAGGTAGTTATGAAAGTGAATTTATTGAAAATCATACCGAAATAGATGTTAATATCTAACTGTCTTTATTAAAAACTTTGCAACACAAATCTAACCAAAATTAACAAAGTTGTGTTAAAACAGACGTTAAAATATCGCGGGCGTTACCAGAATATTGCTACACAAATGTCAAAATCTAACTATCTCTATCAAAGTCCTGTGAACAATGATGTTAAACTCCGATCGCCTTTGCTACAAACTTAACAACAATCGTCAAAATCTGTCACTGCAACTAAAGGCTTAACAAAACATATATCAAACGAGTAAGCACCACAGATTAATGATTATTGTCAGAATGATATAATTCTTAACAAGGAACTTTGCCAAAATCTGGCCATCCCTATCAAAGCCTTACCAACACAAATGTCAAATCCTGACCACTTTTATCGGATAACTCAAAATCTGACCTCTTCGGTCGGACATAGATCTAAATTTAGCCCTCAAAGACTTAAGCCATAACTCGTAACGAAAGAAGAAACGGCGAATTCCAAGAAATAAAACAGGAAGGACGCAGTCATCCAGACAACAAGGTGTCTGTGATTGCGACTGGAACGGCTGTTGCCATACAGTATCCCTTCCAGCAACGTAAGCCCCCTGGAATTGCCTGGAAACTCTAAAATAGATCTCGGTGGGATCTGTAAATCCCACTAGTTTTTGCCAGGCGATGTAAATCCCCCGGTCTTTAGAGAGGGCGAATTAACTTTCATTTTACGAGTCTAGGGAGGGAAAGAAGAATCAAATAAAGGTTACCAAGAGCAAGAGTTACGAGGCGTTGGGCCGGAAATGCAAGGTGCAATCTAGCTAACGTGTATGAAAAAAAAAGAAGAAAAACGAACGGTGCAGTCGATGCAATCTAGCGAGCGACGATCTCTGGAGGTCTGTGTGTGTGTTTGCTTATGGTCATTTTAGCAAAGCTCCTAAAAGTTCAATGTCACTCCTTGGGACGATTCCGTCACTCAAACACCCTTCATCTGTTTATATAAATGAGGCACTAATGGTATTTGAGTTTTATCGACGCTTGATGAGAAAATTCCAAAGTTTAGAATCTCTTTAGTGAATTATTCCACCGCGCTGGAGTGTGTACATATATATTAAGTATAAATATATTGTCATCTTCTGTAATATGCATTAGGGCTACTGAAGGCAACGTGTCAAGGAACGATATTTCTACAATGTTTTGAGGGTTAGATTTGTCATTAACAAATTTTAATAATCACGCTGTAGCAAAGCGGTCACATTCTTGGGGTGACCACACACACACACACACACACACACACACACACAGGACTGGATGGGCCATTTCAATTACCGATCATAGTCTTGGCTGAGCGTGCGCGCCAAAGAACATCAGGTGATGGTCGTCAGTTTGCAAGAGGAACAATAACATTCATCCAGTCCTACAGAAGAGGAAAAAGTGAACGCACAGCAGCTATAATATTATTATTTAACATTTTTTCTAATCAGATTGTGAAGAGACTCTACGTAAACACTAAGTAAAATCTCTAATCTAAATTTGGGACTTTAAAGAAATTTTTGTGCTCCTCTTAACATAAAGACTCTGTTACAGATACACAAGAATATAAAGGAGGAAATATTATAAATTTTACGACACTAATGAATATAATGAAAAAGAAAACGCTATTTTAATTTAAAACACCTGAGAAACCATTATTAGATTAAGAAAGCTTTTTCCCTACATAAAGGTGAAAACCAACGGTGCTAAAAGATATATTTTTTGTTTGTTTGTATGATGTTTTTACGCTGCATAGAACCAGTGGTTATTCAGCAACGGGATCAACGTTGGGATTTACGTGACTTCCGAACCACGTCGAGTGTGAACTTCTATCACCAGAAATACACATCTCTAACACCTCAATGGAATGCCCGGGAATCGAACTCGCGGCCACCGAGGTGGCAGGTCAAGACACTAAAAGATAAAGCTTTCAAAGTACAAAACTAGCTAAGAGAACACATTATATTCCTGCCAAAACTTTTTCTGCTTCAGCTGCACAAAATTACTGAAACACAACAGGATTTCTCCCAAGAAGGGTTTGCGTTTGCCAAAAGAACTGTGGGTGATTTATGAGTTGAAATAACAAGAAAATAGGTTAAATGCCAAGTATTTTCTTCAATAGTAGAACTCATGCGTTCATGAAATTAGCATATGATCGACACCAATTACTCTTTTATAAAATGTCAAAGCAACCTTTGTTTCTGTGACTTCTCTGCCTTTGCCATCAAGATTTGCTCACAGACGCTACAAAACATTTACCCTCTGGGACATACCGACTTCTAAATTGACCAAAAATGTATCCATTTAGTCTATTACAGCACTTGACTGAAATTTTCATTTCGCAAAGATTTATATGCTTTCAGAAGACATCCTTTTCATTTTCATGCATCATTTGACTGAAGATTTTATTTCGTGAACATTCCCAAGCTACAAGAAATCTTTCTTATTTCTTCCTTAGGAACTGACTAAAAATTGCTGTTCAGGCATGACTATCAACTATCAGAAAGCCTCTTAAACACTAATAACATCAGACTATGACTTCGGCTCTTGAAAAGTGAACAGGTTGTCAGAGATGCTACTGAAATGTTCAGTTCACAGTTCTCTAGAAGTCTAGATCTTTTCAAAGTCAAGATTTCTCTTGATCCTTTTCAAAGTCTCGAATTTACTCGCATTTTTCAGATGTTCGGGAACCTCTCGAGTCTCTCTGAAGTCCAGAATTCTCTTTCTTGCAATTCTCTCTACTTTTTCAGAATATTAGAGGTTTCTTGACTTTGCAGACGTCCAGAACCATCTTAGAATTCTTTTGATCTTTACATGGCTCAGAATTCTTTTGATATTTACATAGCCTCATAATTTTTAGACCTTTACATGGACTCAGAATTATTGTGACCTTCACTAGGCTTCGAATTCTTTTAACCTTTCCATAGGCTCAGAATTCTTTTGACAATTACAGATATTCAGAATTCTCTTAGCCTCTTCAGAAATTTCTCGACGTCTTGATAGGTCTAAACTCCATTTTATTTTTTTCAGCGGTACAAAACTCACTTGAACTTTTCAGAAGACCAGGATAGCCTTGAACCTGTCAGATTTTCAGAATTCTCCTGACACTTTTATTGGTTTATAATACTTACTCGCCATTTATAGGTTGAGAATTATTGGTTTTACTATTTCAAAGGTCCCACAGTTCACCTGGGCTTTTCAAAGTATCAGAATACTCTAGCTTACAATGGACGGTTAAGAAATCATTTGCCACTTTACAGGTGTAGATGTTCAAAACCTTCTGACTCTCTCATATGTCCTGAATTATTCACAATATTTTTGGAATTCGGAACTATCACGGCCTGACCGCAGGCGAACAATTTATACTTGATTTTATAATAGGCCGAGAACTCACATGACCTTTTCAGAGATGCAGAAGTCAATTGACCTTTTCAGAGTCCAAACTCGCCCCAATGTCTGAAGTGAAGACCAAAGTTGTGGTGTTGCTGTGTAGCGTCTTTTGTATTGATCCTGCCAGAGTCAGAGTCGAGGAATCTGACCTGTTAAATGGGAGGAAGACACTCTCTAATAGCGCTACAGAATGGGTCCTGAGCCCATGCATATCTGAGAGAGAGAGAGAGAGAGAGAGAGAGAGAGAGAGAGAGAGAGAGAGAGAGAGAGAGAGAATTTTCAAGACACGACGTATTAAAAATACCGCAGTTACTAAAACTACTACTGATACTGTTAGTATAATTATAATTATA
>NC_087209.1:75766702-75789202 GCF_015104395.2 Macrobrachium nipponense
GTTTTATAAAAAAAGTTCACCTCAACAAGAATTTCCTTTCTTCCTAAGACTTTGGCTGAAATATTTGGAAAACTTCTAAAAAAAAAAAATACGAAATAAATACAAACTTTCACGGATGGAAGACGAATGAAGCAGTTTCCTAAAGATTTTTTTTTTTTTTTTTTTTTTTTTTTTTTTTTGAGAGAGAGAGAGAGAGAGAGAGAGAGAGAGAGAGAGAGAGAGAGAGCTTCTTCCAGTTCTTGGAACAAAAACGAGAGAGAGAGAGAGAAAGTAATGTTTGTAGTTCAAGCTAAAACAAGAAAGAAAGAGAGGAAGAGGAGGAGGAGGAGGAGGAGGAGGAGGAGGAGGAGGAGGAGGAGGAGGGAGAAAGAGGAGAGGGGGGGAGGGGGAGGGGCAGGTAGGAGGGGGCGGGTGTCTCCCGGACAGGCCAAGACAAAACTGATGTCGAGAAAGGGAAGAGGGACACATATTTCAAGAACAAATAGAGGAACACATAAAGAAATGGAAATAAATGAAGTAACCTCCTTCCTTTTCCTAGAGAGAGAGAGGATAGAGAGACACAATTTCAAGAACGAAAATAGAGGAACAACATAAAGAAATGGAAATAAATGAAAGTAACCTCTTCCTTTTCCTAGAGAGAGAGAGAGAGAGAGAGAGAGAGAGAGAAGATAGAGAGATACAAAATACCATCTTAATAAATTAATGTTGATAAAGAGAGGTTGATTTCTTTATGGATTTTAGGTTATAAATACACATGAATAGACAAAACGAACGAAATTTTTTTTTTAAATAAAATACAAAAAACGCCTTTTCTTTCTCCCCATCTACAAGAGAGAGAGAGAGAGAGAGAGAGAGAGAGAGAGAGAGAGAGAGAGAGAGAGAGAGAGAGAAGCCCCTGAAGAAAATAAATACGACTAGAGTTACACTCTGACTTATCAAAACAAAATAATCCCCAAAAAACTACGAAACACGAAATAAGCCAAGAGGGAAGAAAACCTAAACAAACCAAGAAACTAAATAAACCAAGAGGAAAAGATAATTATACCAAGAGGAAAACTTAATAAACCAATAACATATAAACCTAGAGGAATGCCTAAATAAACCAGGAACCTAAACAAACCAAAAAGAAAGCCCAAATAAACCAAGAAGTTAAATATACCAAGAGGAAAACCTATATAAACCAAAGGGAAAATCTAAGTCAACCAAGAGGAAAACGTAAGCAAAACAAGAATCTGAATAAACCAAGAGGAAAACCAAAATAGCCCAAGACCCTCAACAAACCAAAAGGAAAACCTAAATAAACCCAAAAAGCTAAATAAACCAAGAGGAAAACCTAAATGAACCTAGAAAGAGGAAAAGCAAAATAAATAAAAAAAAACTGAATAAACCAAGAGGAAAACATAAATAAACCAAGAGGAAACCCTAAATAAACCAAGAGGAAAACATAAATAAACCAAGAGGAAACCCTAAATAAACCAAGAGGAAAACATAAATAAACCAAGATGAAACCCTAAATAAACCAAGAGGAAAACATAAATAAACCAAGATGAAACCCTAAATAAACCAAGAGGAAAACATAAATAAACCAAGAGGAAAACCAATAAACCAAGAGGAAAACAAATAAACCAAGAGGAAACCCTAAATAAACCAAGAGGAAAACATAAATAAACCAAGAAGAAAACCTAAACAAAACAAATAAAAAAAAAACGCACGGAAAACGCCCCAGTATGATCTCATACTGGTGATGACACAGCAAATATTCATCCTTTGGAACACAACAATGGATGCCTTCTCTCTCTCTCTCTCTCTCTCTCGCAATGGAATATTAAAAAAAAAAAAAAAGCACTTTCATTAGGAACCGCTTGGTAAAAATGCTTTCACTTTTGAAGACGGCTCCGGGCCTCATTATTTGTTCGTGGTTTTATTGTCATTATTACGTACTGGTGGTGTCGGTGTTGTTCGCTATTATTTTAGCGGTATTTATTTTTCATTTCTTATTGTTATTGTTATGATTATTATTGATGGTGGAATCTTTTTTTATACAATTATTATACTTACTTTAAGATTTCTTTATCATTATTATTATTATCATTATCATTAGCGTAATTTTTGTTACCATATTTTAGCGCTGTTTATTATTATTACTATTATTATTAATGTTGTTTTACTATTATTGCTATTATTACTATTATTGTTATTGTTAGCTCAGTTGGTGTTGACCGCTATTATTATTATTATTATTATTATTATTATTATTATTATTATTATTATTATTATTATTATTATTATTATTATCATGATAAGTTTACAGCGCCCAAAGTTCATCTGCATTATCTCAGCAAGAAAAAATGCTAATTTGCAAGACATAAAAAAGGAACCCATATAATAATAATAATAATAATAATAATAATAATAATAATAATAATAATAATAATAATAATAACTATTCATTCAAAGACTAACAAACACCGAATAAAGTTGAAGGATCCCATGAGATACAATTAAATGTGAATGCACATCGAAGCGAAGGAATCAAATACGCACGACAAGCGATTACGTGCAAGTGTTTACGATTACGCAGAACATAATCTTCAATACTAAACCCACTTGCCTACTTTCCTTGTGGAATAACAGGTTAGCTCACGGACCAGGCTTTCTCCTGGTTGCAAATCGAACACCAAACGCACTTGACTCCAAATAAAAAAGAAGACAATGCTTCTATAGCATATACACGATAAATAAATAAATAAACACATAAATATATATATAAATATATATATTTGTATCTATATATACATAAATTATATATATATATGTGTGTGTTTGTGACACACATAGGACTGTAGAGTAAGAGTGAGATTCCGGGAAATGAGAATAAACAAAAGGAGAGAGAATTCTCGACGCTTCGTGTGGTGCGCAAATTCATCAAACGTCCCGACTCCGGCATATACAGCCAAACGACTTCACTGCGGTGCTGCAATAAATCATGGAAGATACAAATCCTCTTCACGATATGATAAGGGTTCGATGATTTTGAAATGATCAGAACACCTGCGTTTGTCGCTGTTATCACAAGAAGTTGAAAGGATAAACGATACCATTGAATTAAACAATTATTTCTTCACGTGCACTCGTGAAATTTGATGGCCACAAAACCGAGTTTTAGATACCTCGGAAAGGGAGCGCCTTTTGTGGCCATCCCATTCAAAGAGTGCTTATGAAAAAATTGTGAATGAAGTCACTGGCATCGTTTATCCTCTCAAATTCTTGCAATAACAGTGATAAACTCGGGTATTCTGATCACTAAAATCATCGACAGTGAATTTATATCTGCCATGATTTATTGCAGCAACACAGCGAAGTCGTTCGCACCCCACATAGCGACGAGAATTCTCACCTCTTTTGTTTATTCTTATTTCCCGGAATCTCTCGGGATTGTAACCTAAAAAAAAATAGTAAAAGGTGTTTCTATTAAGTTCGGGTGAAGAGGCACGCCTACCATATAGGGTCATTTCCGTCCACTATAGGTCTACAGTCCTTTGTGTGACACACATCTATCTATCTATATATATATATATATATATATATATATATATATATATATATATTTCCATATATATATATATATATATATATATATATATAGTGGTTGTATGTGTTAGAATAGAATTCAATAACTGAAATATGAACGTTATAGTGGGCACTGTTTTATCTTTGGAACTAACCCTTGTTAAGAGTTAATGTATATATATATATATATATATATATATATATATATATATATATATATATACATATGTAAACTTTACACACGGGAATGCCGAGGATAATAACGTCATATAATATATATAGTGTATACCGTAAGTTGCCACGAGGCAGTTGAAAATACGGCGTGCAGGATCCTTCCTATTTACTGTTAGACATTTTCAAGCAAATTACATATAATGGAGCAAAAGATTACAAAGAAGACTCGGCTTCACAAACAACAATCAAGACTCCGTTGTTTCAATTTCCCCCTGGTCGTATACTTACTTTTTGTTTATATATATATATATATATATATATATATATATATATATATATATATATATATATATATATATATATCATATATACTATATATATATATATATATATATATATATATATATATATATATATATATATATATATATATATATATATATATATATACATATATATATATATATATATATATATATATATATATATATATATATATATATTTATATATAATTATGTATCCTTCAGCTCTTTTACCTTTTTTTTGCTGTTTAATTGAAATTTTCTTAATCTGTTTTCTCTCTTCTTTGTATTTAGAGTAACATTTCTCTTAGGCCTGTTTCATACTAATGTTTCTGCATTGATATTAATATTAATAACATGAAAAACTCTTTATTTCATACTAATGGTTCTGCATTCATATTAATAACAATAATATAAAAAAAAACTCTTTTAATGGTGCTGTGAAAATAATGAACGAAAAGGCAACATTTGGAGATATTCTTCAATCCTAGAAAACTTAGGAACTTCTCCAACCAGTATTCGTACGAATAACAATGTTTTATTATGAAAAGCTTTCCCACTTAGACTGCCAGGGCATTACCCTCATTTCTTATATGATCCACCCTCCCTTTCTCTCTCTTTTTTTTTTTTATAGGCATTTCCGTCACGAACAGGATTGTTCACCTTCAGCGAGACACACACGCACACACAGACACACAACGCTGTTAGTTGTCTTAACATATTGGAACTAAAATGCCAATGTTAAAATCCCAAAATTCATATCTATGAATATACCTTTCTCTCTTGCAAGTGTTGCACGAGTGTTGCAGTACGTGCTGCAACGTTTACGATCATGTAAAAACGTCCAGGTTATGTTCATAGATATTCCTTGATTCTTCGGAGTGTTGAGTGTCTCTCTCTGTCTTGTAGGTCGCAGTGGCATTTTGCAGCCGATACGTGTGTCAATAGACGACATCGTTTGGTAATTATATCCTCATCTATTTTTTTTATTTTTTTTAGCAGCGCTGCCTGTGTCTTTGTGTTGCTGGTACGCTTGCTAGTGTTAAAACAACTATTAGTTTCATATCAATCAATATCTGCACTTTACTGCTTTGCAAATTATATAATTACTGTAAATTATAAATTCATGTAGCGCGGAAGCAATTAATATTTTGGAATTCGTTTCCATGAAATATGTTTTTTTTCAGTCTCAGGCAAAAATAGTATTTGAATGCCAAGTACATAAACCTCTGCTAAAGGGTAAGGTAAAAAATATAGCAACAAAAATAAATAAACTGTACATCTTCTCTGTAAGTGTGGCACAATATATATATATATATATATATATATATATATATATATATATATATATATATATATATATATATATATATTGTGCCACACTTACAGAGATCGGCTCGTCTTTCGGTCAGACATTTGAACGAGGGAATAACATGATTGAGATAGTTTGTTTTGGTTGTTTTCTCCCTTGGAGACGTTTCCAGAGTCCTGCCTGTCCTTCGTAACTTTTTTGTATATATTTTTTTAAAAAAAAAGAAAAATCAGTACGGCTGATGAGGTCTTGATCAAGTAGACGAAAGCTCCCGTCTTATATATATATATATATATATATATATATATATATAATATATATATATATATATATATATATATATATTATATATATATGGACTTTGATTACTTATATATATGTATATATTCTTTTACCTCCTAATTTTTTCCATAATTCCTCGGAAAATTATAAAAATAAAGAGGGAAAAAAGATGGAATAAAGCCATCCAAACATAAGATCTACCTGCGTCTACAAGACGTTTTCAGAATTCTGATTTACCTGCCGGCTCGCGTTCCCAAGGGGCCGATGGCAAAAAGGACTTGATGCATTCTGGACCACTGGACAAGAGTATAATAAATCAATAACATACCATCGTTTGGGCCATCTGGATTCATTTGTATGCACAGCACATCATTCCCAAGATGGATATTAATGAGACATTCGTTAGCAATTAGTGAAGACAGACCTTACTTAGACTCTCATAGATAAGAAAAAAAAAAGAAAAAAACACATTTGATCATTTGGGAACTGTATTCAGGAATACTGTCTGCAATAAACTAATGAGGCGAAACTGAAACGAAATATTTAGGCCAAAGACCAAGTGCTGGTACCTGTGGGGTCATTCACTGCTGAAAGGGATATTCAGAATACAGGTTTTGAAAGGTGTAACAGGAAGAAAACCTCGCAGCTGCACTATGAAGAAGTAAGATGTAAAAAAGCGAATATGAAGGGAGGTACAGTAAAAGGAATGAAGGATGTAGATCCAGTCCAGAAAGCAGGTATACATACAGTGTATGTATATATATATATATATATATATATATATATATATATATATATAATATATATATATATATACTGTATGTATACCTGCTTTCTGGACTGGATCTACATCCTTCATTCCTTTTACTGTACCTCCCTTCATATTCGCTTTTTTACATCTTACTTCTTCATAGTGCAGCTGCGAGGTTTTCTTCCTGTTACACCTTTCAAAACCTGTATTCTGAATATCCCTTTCAGCAGTGAATGACCCCACAGGTACCAGCACTTGGTCTTTGGCCTAAATATTTCGTTTCAGTTTCGCCTCATTAGTTTATTGCAGACAGTATTCCTGAATACAGTTCCCAAATGATCAAATGTGGTTTTTTTTTCTTTTTTTTCTTATCTATGAAATTCTAACTAAGGTCTGTCTTCACTAATTGCTAACGAATGTCGCATTAATATCCATCTTGGGAATGATGTGCTGGGCATACAAATGAATCCAGATGGCCCAAACGATGGTATGTTATTGATTTATGCTGGGGTCACACATTCACGTATCACGACGGTGTATGCCCACGCATGTGGATCGTGGGCATCATCGCGGTGAAATGACCTTGAACAGCTGGTAAACAGGACACGGGCTAACGGACGTAAAGCCAGCACCGTAAATTGCGCCGCAAATGTACGCGCAAAGAAAGCAAGGTCGGACGTCTACCTGAAACCAAGGCCAATAGAATTTGCCTGAAACTAACGCCGATATTGTAATGCTTTATGTACGTCAACTTCACGTCAAGACCACGCCCACCGTTGTGGTGCCGCAGGGTACAAAAGGGCGGGCCTGTGAACAGAGCTTGCCGTTCCGTAAAGAATCATTGTAACAGCTCGTCTCTTCGTTGTTTTCGTACAAATTAATCTATTTTAGTTTTATGGTAACTTTTTGATAGTAGCCATCTGTAATATATATAATATGTAATTAATGTAACATCACAAATTTACCATTCAGACATACACTTAGACATATAAAACTGTTGACTATGGGCGATTTATATTTAAGCGATATAGAATAACATCTAATAACTTATCAAACATTCTTGGAAATAAATAGGAATTCTACCTATTCAAGATAATATTTTTTAGATGTATATAAGAATTCCTCTCAGATATTTACATTATTTGTTACGCCATTATTGTAAGACTGCTATTCAGAAGAAATAAATATCTTCGACAAGGGAACGTTCTGTCCCTCGTCAATGGGGGTAGCTTCATGGAGAGTTTCCGTGTCGCTGTCCTCAGTCAGAATCTCATCCAACTCCGACTCCTGTAGGTGGAAGTTGACATTTTCCCTGTCCTGAATGTCTGCAGGAGTGGTTGTAGGAGTGGCTGTAGGAGTCTTTTCCGGGCCGAAAGAAGGTCCTGCAAGATGTGACGTTGATGGTCCCTTCCTTGGTCGTTTTAGGAGGTTCGGCATCTTGAAGGGCGCTGTGGAGAGCTTGAAGGAAACTGCTGGTCTTAGGAGACGGAAACAACAGCTGACCTGAGGGCGCCGACCTGACCTTTTATACCACGCTACAGCGTTGCTATGTCGTACAGGGTTGTAAATGTGTGAATCGGTTTCGCCGTAGGCTGCAGCGCAATTAGGAGGCCCGCGTGCTTCGCCGCGGAAAGAAAACAACGACGGCGAACGATGCTGGTGACCCTAGCGCTTACCCCGCAGCAGTCACCGTGGTTCCCACGTGCAATGCCTGGAGCTTCGTCAGGTGACATTTGGCGTGACCACCCACGACTTGTTTTGAACATTTCAAAACTGGAGTGGGCTACGGCGACCTAGTGGGCGGAGCTTAGCGCCCAGACGACCCGTCACCGTACGTCTACGATTTTACCTGTGTTTTACGTTACATTTACGGTTTACTGACGTAAGCTGTTGCCAACTACCAATTTCCGCTCATGCGTGGGCGTGCGTGCGTTGATACGTGAATGTGTGACCTTAGCATTATTATACTCTTGTCCAGTTATCCAGAATGCATTAAGTCCTTTTTGCCATCGGTCCCTTGGGAACGCGAGCCGGCAGGTAAATCAGAATTCTGAAAACGTAGGTAGATCTTATGTTTGGATGGCTTTATTCCATCTTTTTTCCCTCTTTATTTTTATAATTTTCCGAGGAATCATGGAAAAAATTAGGAGGTAAAAGAATACATATATATATATATATATATAATATATATATATATATATATATATATATATATATATATATATATATATATAATATAATTATATATATATATACATATATATATATACTATATATATATATATATATTATATATATATATATATATATATATATATATATATATATATATATATATATATATATATATATATATATATATAAATATATATATATATATATATATATATATATATATTGTGCCACACTTACAGAGAAGATGTACAGTTTATTTATTTTAGTTGCTATATTTTTTACCTTACCCTTTAGCAGAGGTTTATGTACTTGGCATTCAAATACTATTTTTGCCTGAGACTGAAAAAAACATATTTCATGGAAACGAATTCCAAAATATTAATTGCTTCCGCGCTACATAACTTTATAATTTACAGTAATTATATAATTTGCAAAGCAGTAAAGTGCAGATATTGATTGATATGAAACTAACAGTTGTTTTAACACTAGCAAGCGTACCAGCAACACAAAGACACAGGCAGCGCTGCTAAAAAAAATAAAAAAAAAAGATGAGGATATAATTACCAAACGATCGTCTATATATATATATTATATATATATATATATATATATATATATATACATATATATATATATATTTATATATTATATATATATATAATGTTGCATCGCTGAGTAAATCGAACTATTTTGTAACCGTCATTGCAACTTTTGACATGCCTGTACAGGGGGTCAGATCTGATATAATTCCCCTTTAGATTATATATATATAGTATATATATATATATATATATAATATATATATATATATATATATATATATATATATAAAGAATTATCATCATATCGAAGATGTAAGTACGTAACTGCTTCCTTCTTCTTTATCTGATTCTCACTCTATTACTCAGACTGAGGAATAGAGATAAATAACAGAGTAATCAGAACTGATCCTACTGTCCAAAGATGGTGATGCATGCCGGAAATGATGTTTAGGCGAGTCTAGGGGGTTGGGGGGGGGGGGGGCGGTTGACTTGCGCTGCACCTCGTCTGCTCTTGTTTCGATGCTATTAGTAGCACTACGTAGCCTTATATATATATAGCACAAGGGTATGCAAGACTACAAGACCTTAAAACAACTCTGGCTGGAAGTAGTGCGATAGTGTATAATTCTATATATATATATATATATATTATATATATATAATAGATATATATATATATATATATACATATATTTTATATCTATATATATTTATATATATTGAATCTAAAGAGGAATAATATCACAGATTTGACCCCATGTACAAGCATGTCAAAAGTTGCAAAGACGGTTACAACATAGTTTGGTTTACTCAGTGAAGGAACTTAACATACATACATATGTGTGTGTGTGCGTATGTATGTATGGATGGATGTATGTATGTATGTATATATACGTATATATGAACCTGATATACAGCCCTATGGATAGGATCTCTGATGACCTACCATGTTGCACCGTTACCTGGATATGTCAAACTATTTTGCAACTGTCATAGGATGTGTATGATACTGTTCCTCTTTAGACTTAAAAAATTGTTCATCATCATCTTTACTTTATTATAATTGCCAAGCACAGTTATAGTTCACGTCAGCCATCCTGAAACTGATGGCAGTGGGATATTCAACCTGCTGCATTTCTGAAGTAATTCTTCACCAAGATATTTGTCTGGACGAAAATCGGATGAACAGCGAGTGACTGAGATATTTAATGATGGGAGAATCTAAGATGGCAGAGATACTGAGGCAAGGAGTCAGTCCCCTCATGCAATTAAGAAAACGTACCGGAAAGCTTATTTGGGAATTCCAACGAATGAAGCCCTCACTGCAATGCAGGTTGCTTACTCACCCCCGCAGTCCTCATTCCTATAGCCTCCTCGATATCATATTCAACACCAGATATCATCCCCTCTCGTCAAAGCAAGGAAACGGAAACAAGCTCCCTGTAAGAAATCAAGAGGAAAGTTGTTCTCGCCAAAACCATGGAACAGGAACAACCTCATTCCAAAATCATTTTTGTTGACGCCAAAACCGTGGAACAGGAACAGCCTCCCTTCATAAAAATTCTTTTCCCGCCAAAACCATGAAAACAGGAACAATCGCCCTTCAAAAATTTTGCTCTCGCCAAAAGCGTGGAATAGGAACAATCTCCTTTCAAAATATTTTTTTTTTGTCGCCAAAACCGTGGGACGGGAACAACTTCAATCAAAAAAATAATGTTTCTCTCGCCAAAACCGTGGAACAGGAACAACCTCAATTAAAAAATAATTTTTGTTGTCGCCAAAACCGTGGGACAGGAACAACCTCAATTAAAAAATAATTTTTGTTGTCGCCAAAACCGTGGGACAGGAACAATTACCCTTAAAAAAAAATGTTGGCCATCAAGCTCGGTTTGAAAATTCAGGTGTCATGAAACAGCAGCTAGTAATCTTTAGGTCATCTGACTGTTTTTCTTTCTTCTTTTAGTGCAACACATAAGTCCACCTGCTCAAGTGTTGTGTATCGAAGGCAAAAAACGATTCGTAACGATTGGAACCTTCGACAAAGTAATGGATTTCATAGCCACCTGGCGGACGAAAGAATAACGACACTTCCGCAATTTCTAATCACATGTTCATGTGATCTACTTTTGTACCGATTCGCCGGACTTTCTTTTCGATATGTGTAGATTATATATATGTATAGTTAATATATATATATATATATATATATATATATATATATATATATATATAAAATTGTATATATATATATATATATTATATTATATATTATATATATATATGTCTCTGTATGTATGTATGAATAACTGAATCACGAAAGTTTGGAACGTGATAAATCCATAAATAAAGGTATAAGCCACGAAGGAAAATTAAACTACGCAGTTTCCGCAAGATCTTTCGACGTTCAACATCCTTTACTTAGCAGATAAACTGACTTAAATGAGGAATTGACAGTACAGGAAAGCTCGTATAACTGACAGGTATGGATTATAAAGAGATTAGTACCTAGAATCCGGCACACCTGGAGAAAGAGTAATCTTTCCAAACAAGCATAAACATGGGTACAATTTAAAAACAAAAAGATTAGGTCAATCTGCTCAGATACAAGGCAAGACAATTAAAGGATAATATAGGGTGACAGCTATTCAGAACTTTGGTAAACAAAAACTTATTCACAATACATATTCACAATAGATATTAAACATACATGTACAACAAAAATATCTCTAAGGCTACTGATTTGTATTTAAGTCTGTAATTATATCTTTGAGGTCATTCTTAAACAAGTTACAAATGCAAGGGTCTAAATGAAACAGGCCACGACGTATATTAAAATTACGATGTGAAGTAAATTGTATTATAGCTGATTCTAAAAGATTTCTTGATAAGACATCTTTTGACCTTGCAATTACTGAACTACCAATCCAATTTATTCGGTGGTTGTTTTCACTTAATTGAATGAATATTGCGTTAGATGTTTGCCCAGTTTTTACAGAATATTTATGGTGGCTTAATCTTACTTCTAAGCCCTTACTCGACTATCCGAGATAAAAAGAAGGGCAGTCCATACATGGAATTTTACATATTATGTTGTGCTTTCCCTGGGGCCGTTTTTTATTAACATTCCTTTTAGTGTGTTATTATAGGAAAAAACAAGGTTGACCTTAAAGGCTTTTACAAATGATTTAATGGTTTCAAATCTGTTAAAATAAGGTAAACTCAGAATGTTCTTAGAATTTTCTTTCTCCGTGTTGCTTACACTATAAAACTTTTTGTGGGCTTTATTATAACAAATATCTACTACATGTGAAGGATAACATAAATCTTTCTCTATTTTTCTTATGTATTCAATTTCTTGATCCAAATATTGGGGACTGACAATGCGCAATGCTCGTAAAAACATAGAAGAAAAAATTGATATTTGATGTTAAGATGGTGGCCTGAATAGAAATGAACATAAGTTAAGTTGTTGGTTGGTTTCCTATAAATGCTGAATTTACATTGAAATGGTTCTCTATGTATCAGAACATCTAAGAAAGGGAGGCAATTGTCTTTTTCCAATTCTAGAGTAAACTTAATCGCTGGTACCTGGTTATTTAATTTAGAGAGTAAATCATTTACATCAATACCAGCAGGTAGAACAGCTAAAATATCATCAACATATCTATACCACTTTACAGGAATATAAATGTTATTAGTTAAGTAGCGTTTTTCAAAGAATTCCATGTATGTACAAGTTTGAGAGGAGTGGTGATAAAGGGTTTCCCATTGCCATGCCAAATATTTGTTGATAAAATTCACCATTGTAACAGATATAACAGATATAAGAGACATTGTGTACTTAATGCAAAGTGAATTTATACCCTTAAGTCCAATAGTCTATAACAATAAAAGAATATCAAAAGGTAAGTGAATGATAATACGTCAATACAAAGTTTGAATATTATTATGTAAAATAATTAAAGCAAATTACATACAAACAAACAACGTACTTAAGACAAAGAAAACAAACATTTGACAACCACATATCAGAACAGTAAATTATTATATGAAATGGAAAAACTTAGAACAAAATACAATTTGTTATTCAACCCTTACAATACAAAACTTATACTTAAGAATATGGACTTATCAAAGTAGGTAGATAGGCTGCTTCCTTGCCGGATACCAGGTCCTGGTTAGCTGTGGAAACTGACGATATAGGCGAAACAGTAGTCGAAGAAATATAGGCTGGGTGGAGATAGGCAAGGAGTTCAAAGACAGAAACAACTAGAATCAAGGCAAGGAGTTCAAAGACAGGAACAACTACTTCGAAAGGACAATAGAAAATGGTATACGGAGGGGGAACAATCACACCAAATATTTTATTTCCGTGAAACACGTTCCCATTTGTTGATTTATATATATATATATATATATATATATATATATATATATATTATATATATATATAATATATATATATATATATATATATATATATATATATATATATATATATGAAAAATAAATGAACAAAACAAGCGGAGAATAATTAATTCTTACATTTGTGGAAGTGCCCTTTTCTCTTTTCCAACAACATTGATTTGACAGGAAACGGGATCACTATTTATGCCCAGAGTTTCAACATCACCGTTAATTATGCAATATGGGGTTCACTATGTTCCAGCTAAGTCCTGCAGATAAGAAATGTTCAATATTTCAAAAAAATCTATGATCAATCTTACCTGGTTTCCGTCACGACCTTCTTGATGGGTTCAAGTTAGAAGTGTTCCTAAATGACTTTTGAATTGACACGAGTCTCCATAAACAATTGGCAAGACTTCCTAGTTTATAATGTGGTAAGTAATATTTATGCAATTGAAAAAATCTGAATTCTGAAGTGCCTTTTATTACATTTCATTGGTGTTCATTTTTTCTACGGGGCAGGCATCTTCCCGTGAAACCCAAATATTTGTAGTACACCCTCGCAAGGCTTCGATTACACGCAAATATCTTTGGGTGTTCGCTACCTCCAGCATTAGTTCCCACGGATCATCAAATCGGGCATAAATATATAAGGGATATAAGATTTAGGCTAAAGACCGATCGCTGGGACCTATAAGGTCATTCAGCGCTGAAAAGAAAATTGAGAGCGAAAGTGGTTTGAAAGGTGTAAAAGGAGGAAAACCTCAAAGAAGTTGCACTGCGAAGCAATTGTCAGGAAAGGGTAGAAAGTATGATGGAGGAAGGAATATGAACGGAGATGCGGTCAAAGGAGCTAAGGGCAGAAGGGACGCTTCGAAGGTAAATAAAAGGAAAAGAATTGACCTCTGGCTAAAGTTTCTCTTATACCGATCCTAAACCGTGAAGACATTTTACTTTCACTGTCGTCTATGTCTTCTGACCTCTCATCAGGTTTATGTAAGGAAATCTGATTTCGTATAACGAATCTTCAACATAAACGTGGATTTTAAAAACGTATTCGGATGTAGATTATACGTTCTAATTAACGACAACGTCTAATGCCTCGGACCTTACATTGCCTACCTGGTCCTGCTCACGTGTATGAAGTATTATTTCTACAAGTGAGACCGATGGAGTAGACAGATAGTTACAAAGAGAGAGAGAGAGAGAGAGAGAGAGAGAGAGAGAGAGAGAATTACTTGCAGAATAACCAGGAATGCCTCGGCGGTAATAAGGCATACCGTAACGACTGATATGAATCAGCTCAAATACACTGACCTCTGCAGATGACAATACTCGAAATCACTTACAGCTTTGTTACAAGACCGGAGTTGCGTGGACTGAAAAAGTGATAAGAACTGTATTTTGCAACAGGCACTGAAGGAATTGCAAGTTCTCTGCCAAATAACGGGGTTAAGGTAGAGAACATGTACACACGCACGCACATACGCGCACGAACGCAACACAAAACAAATGACATCCAAATATTCTTCATGATTTCAGAGTTCTTCTGTTCATATCACAACTCACACGAAAAACATGTGACCGAAAAATTATTTAAACATAAATGGAACCCAAACACACACACACACAAACACGCACACACACACACACACACACACACACGCTATGACGCAAACAAAAATTATATTCGAACGTTCTCCATCACTTGATCTCTCTCTTTCCCTCTCTCTCTCTCGAACGACCATCACAAACACACACACACACACAAACAAATAATTTCAAACATTCCCCCCATTACTTGACAGATCTCGAACCTCTCTTCGATCCCCCTTCCTTTTCTCTCTCTCTCTCTCTCTCTCTCTCTCTCTCTCTCTCTTCCTGTATCGGAATGCACGGTAGGAATTAGCTGATTGTCGCTGCTGTCAAGATAAAGAAAAAAAAATAGGTAAAAAAAGGAAAAAAAAGAGAAAAAAGAAAACAATGTTTCAGGCCTTTTGGTCCCTAATAACAACGCCATTCTTTTTCGCAGAGTGACAGCGGGAGACAGGTCTGTCTGAGGCCGTAAAGAGAGAGAGAGAGAGAGAGAGAGAGAGAGAGAGAGAGAGAGAGAAATAAATGTGCGGGGTTACAGCGAGAGACAAACAATGCTTTTCCTCGTGCCAGTGAGAATAGACGGGATTCTATACTACGTGTCTGTCAGCCTCGGCTAGTTTCTCTTCACTTTCTCTCACCGAGAGATATTAAATGAAACGAATTTAACGATAATGAAAAGCTCTCTATCATTCTTTCGAAAGGAAAATCTGAGCGATTATTACCACCACTAAGAACAACAGCATAACAGCAAAAATAATAGTAATAATAATAATAATAATAATAATAATAATAATAATAATAATAATATCAACAATCTTACTGTTATTATTATAGCAATAACAGCAACAAAATAATTTATCATCGATCTTACTATCATCATTATTATTAAGGGTGAAAATCATAATGATAAAAATAATATTGAGGAAAATCTTTTTGTCGTCAGGAAATATCTGAATCTATAAAGACTTTAGTCCGCAGAGATTTTATAGCGTAACTCACGACATTATAAAAAATGACGACAACAATGGTAAGAGTAATAATAAAATCATTTTATCTTCTGGAGGGCATCACATCCATTAAGAGGAAATCCGCCCAAATTCCAGCGGCTTAAAGGGAGTAGTGCGATCGGAAAATCTGATCGGCGGTTTTACTTGCGACTTAGACGTATTACTTTGGAATCAAACCGAGTTTTCTAGGAGAATGAGCGCGAATCCGGCACTCAGAAACTAACAAAGGTATTATTATTCTTTATTGGACAGAGAAAAGGACATCTCAAAATTTTTCTTTTACTGAAGACTAAAAGCAACTCAAGTTGCGTTTCATTGGGTACATAAAAACAAGCTTTTCTCTCCGGCAAAAGAGCGTAACGTCGTTTTCATCTGGAAAATCGACTCAAGCTTTCTTTTGGAACACGAACGCGGTTTCAGAATGTGCAACAGAACGCAATCGATTCAGGCGTATGACTTCATGTCTCCGAGTCACCGGTGCCCTTGGGTTATGTCATTCGGAGTTCCTGAAGGGGCAGACGCAGACCTTACCTCCAAGAGAAGTCTGAATCATCAATACCCCCGAAGGCCATCCTGTCATGTACTCTTCCTCTCTTTCGTAGACGCGCGATGTATACCCGCGGGGTCGAAAATGATATTACAGAAGATGGTCGGGATCGCAGCTGCTAACCCTGCGGAAGATACGTTTCCTCCTGAAGCTTAAACCAAGCACGGTGAAACCACATCACAATTGGCTCCACGAACTGTGGTACACATCACCGCTTACAGCTCCGCAACACATTTGTAATAACGGTCTGTTTTACAAACTAAAAGCTGTCAGCAGCAATGTTTTTTTAAAACAAAATCATTTACACGTAAACACGTAAATACCAACACATTTACCAAATGACAAAAGTAATGTTGGTGAACCAACAATGTTACGTAAGGACACAGTTGTATTGCCAGTTGCCTTTTCGCATAAAGTGTACAGACATTAATGAAGTCAACTGAATTTCCATTTTGCTTATTTATATTGAGAGTAAAAATGAGAGACGTTGTCCGCGGAATGGACGACGGCAAGACTAAACAACCAGAATTTTGTATTTATCACAACCCAAAGAATTAATATATATATATATATATATATATATATATATATATATATATATATATATATATATATGGCTCTATATGTGTATATGTATCTTGTAGTTGTTGTCCTCTATGCATGTTACCGGATATTTATTGGAGTAACGGTCGCATATTGAATGTAATGATAGCTTATTTTCAATTTTACGGGTGAGTAATTCTTTATTTATAGGTATGTCTCTCTCTCTCTCTCTCTCTCTCTCTCTCTCCTCTCTCTCTCTCTCTCTATATATATATATATATATATATATATATAATATATATATATATCTATATATATATCTATATATATATCTACATATATATATATATATAAGATATATATATATAATATATATATATTATATATATATAATATCTATATATATATAAATTTATATATATATATACATATATATATATAGTATATATATACATATATACATATATATATATATAATATATATATATATATATATATATATATATATATATATATGTATATTTAATATGCTTAGAAATCACAGTAGATGCACGTGAATTCGTTAGATAAGCGAATGCCACAGGAAAATGATAGGTAGAAATCCATCTTAATAAAGACGAAAGCGCTAGGATTCTGCCCATCATTTTCCTGCGGTATTTGCATATATATATAATATATATATATATATATAATATATATATATATATATATATATATATATATATATATATAAACAAATCCCTATGCAGCGAGCGAACCTACATAGATGTTAGCCTTTCGACTCTCACGAAGTCCTTTGAGACGAGACCATGCCACTTACGCCCTGGTCGAAAACGACCATCGTCAAGCACCAGATACCGAATCCATGGCCAGGGTCTACGCAGAGGTGTCTACAGCGGTCTGGTTTCCCAGGGAATCTATAAGGAACATCTCACATGTGAAACAAGTGTCCCAGCCACTAGATTAGTACATGATGGCGTGTGTTCGTGCGTAGGAGAAAAACTTGGACAGTGGTTCCCAAACTTGACCATACCAAGGACCCACAGATATGGTATGTCCCAGCCGAGGACCCAAGCCAATTAAAAGTTATCATTACCATACCTGGATACCCAGTACAACGTAGTACATTAATTCTTAATATTGGCATATTCTTGCACAGAGTAAGTGTAAGTAAATATATAAAATATTTTCAAAACTATTGTCTTCAATTCAGTACAAAGTAAAATTGGCGAAAATGGCATCAATTTCTTCTGGTGTTGAAAATATATTCATTATTTAATACCCTACATACTCTAACGAGAACTCCGCCTTTATCACAAAATATTCGAGCACCTAAATATATTGCAGACTTCACCCTCGACACGTTCCGCATGGCATCTCGTCCCCATTAGCTCTATCAAAAGCATTCTCTGTACTCAGAAGCTTCTTGCGTAAGAGCTGTATAGTAGCAAACACTTCATCCCTGTACCTTCTATATATAATAATGCATTGCTCTCTCTCTCTCTCTCTCTCTCTCTCTCTCTCTCTCTCTCTTCTCTCTCAAGGCATTATATATATATATATATATATATATATATATATATATATATATTTTATTATATATATATATATATTATATATAATAATATATTTATATATGTATATATATATATATATATATATATATATATATTATATGTATATATATACACACATATACACACATATAACGTACAAAGGTAACGCTACGGAGGAAAATAAAAAAACGAGAATTGCCGAGATCTTTCGGTCTTAACGACCCTTTACTAAAGGCAAGACTCATCAGAAAAATGAGAAACCCACAGCAGTAAGCATATATAAAGGGACATTACAGGATTAACAAAAGGTCGAGGTCATTAAAAGAAACGCAAAAATGCCCTTGACCTGGACTTTTTGTTAATCCTGTAATGTCCGTTTATATATACTTACCTGTACTGTGTTTCTCATTGTTCAGATCAGTCTTGCCTTCAGTAAAGGGTCATTAAGACCGAAAGATCTTGGCAGTTCTCTTTTTTCATTTTCCTCTGTGGCATTACCTTTGTTTATACATAGCATCACGTCTTAATATTTCGTTATCAAGTTATTCATATATAATGTATACATTGCGTTTACTAGAAATTCATTCTTCTCATTTTAATTAAAATATGGCAGCTATGATTCGCCCCTACCACCATCCCTCTCTCTCTCTCTCTCTCTCTCTCTCTCTCTCTCTCTCTCTCTCTCTCTGGGGAAACCATTTTAATCCTCTTTTCTTGTTCGAGTGAACTGCTGACAGACCTTAATTCTAGGTGCGGACCCGGGAGAAGTGCTAATCCTCGCCCAAGGCAATTCAGTTGGGAGAAAGACACATGACCACATGGGCGCTGCCATCTTGGAACTTATACCACAAGGCGAGATGCCCACTACCGCCATCTGGACGCAAGAATCCTCATAATCAGAGGAGGTTATAAAAGGCCTTGAATCTGCAGGATGGTTAATGCACATCACCCGAGTCTAAACTCAACACAACAAACCAACACAACTAGCAGACATCTACATCAGTTATTATGTGAATTCCCAAAAGTGAGCCTACTAAATAGTGGAGAGCCAACTCATCTAAAAGGAGGAAGACTAGATCTAACCTTCACAAACTCAGCCATAAAGGAGCAAGCAACATGGAAGCTGCATAAGACTCTCACAAGCGACCACATAGCCATTGATATTGGCCTACAGCTCAAAAAACTGCCCCCCATACCGCCGCTACATTTGAAGCCACAATGACGAAATGGGCGAGGAACTACCTTGAAAACTCAGCAAATGACACAGAACTCTTCTACAAAGAGTTCATTAGCAAACTCAGAGAGGCAGCAAATATGTCCATGCCAAAGATCAAACAATCCAGGACTGATCACAAAGATGCATGGTACTACTGTGAAAGAGTTAAAGAACTCAATGCAACTCAATGCCAGAGTTAACAGTCCAAAAACTCTTCAGACGAGAGCCATCTGACAAGATGCACAGACTTCTCAGAGAGGTAATAGCCCACGCAACTGAAGAGACAAAAGAAATCAAACAACAGGCGTGGTATGATTGGTGTGTCAACATCAGCAGACAAACTCCAGTAACCCAGATCTGGAGATTCCTTGCAAAAATTGCAGGGAAAGGAAGAACAGAGCAAAGCATCCATCCCAACACACAAGAAGAAGCTGACAACATAGCCAGAAACTTCACAGAGAGGACAAAATCCCACAACCTTCCCCAAACAACATGGGAAAAAATAAATGAGATTTCCCCAGCAAGGTGGAGAAAAATCAATACTGCCTGCAACATGCCGGACGACACAGATACACCCTTCACTATGGAAGAACTAAACAGTGCACTCAGCAAGGGGAAGAGAGAGACAGCCCCTGGAGCAGATGCAATCACCTACAGCATGCTGAGGCACATGGGCAACCCTGCCAAACAGATATATCTCCTCCTGGTAAACAGGACATATGCAGAGCACACCAGGCCAAAGAAATGGCAACAGCAAGACACACAACCAATACCAAAGCCAAAGGAGCCAGGCGCATATAGGCCGATGTCCCTCATCAGCTGCACACAAGAAGTTGCAGAAAGAATAGTCCTAAACAGACTACTATGGAAAGTAGGGCCCCTATACCAAAGGCTCTATGCCTATAGGGAAGTAGTAGGCACCCACGAGTGCCTCACAGATGTGCTATGTGCAATAAATGGCAGAAAATCCATAGTGGTTTTCTTAGATCTAGTAAAAGTATATGAACTGGCCAATGCAGCAACCATCCTCTCCTCCCTAGTCCGAAAGAGGATCAAAGGCAACCTGCTTACATGGACAAAAGGATACATGCAAGACAGAGGATACATCAAGACAGAGAAGCAAGAGTAGTGTTCCAAGGCAGAATGTCAGAATACTACTCTCTTGAAAATGGCACTCCTCAGGAGGCATTCTAAGCCCCTTCCTATTCAATGTCCTTATGGAAAATGTAGCCTGTCTAGAGTTACCACAAAGAGTAGAGGTTTTCATATATGCTGATGATGTTTGCATCGTCAGCTCCAGCCCTCAAAGACAACTCCAAAAGATGCAAGAAGCCTTGCAAAAACTTGAGGACAAGTGCACACAACTGGGACTCAAAATCAACAGAAATAAGACAAAAGCCATGGCAATAAAACACGATCGAAACCCACCCAACCGTCAACTGAAGGGAGACATCATAGACTGGGTGGATAACTACACATATCTGGGAGTCTGCACTGCAGATACACTATCTCCTGAGCAGGAAATACAGCTCCTCCAGGCCAAAACAAAAATTGGGCTTAATGCTCTAAAGAAAATTGCATCACTGCAAGAAGGTGCAACACGCCATCTGCTCAGGAGGTTCTACATACAAACCATCAGAGCACAAGTAGAATATGCAGCACCATTCCTGACAAGTCTCAGAAAAGACCAACAGCTTTGGCTGGGGGTCATCCAAAACAATGCAATGAGAATTATACTTGGAGCCCCAGTGTGGACAAGAATTTGTCTCTTGAGGGCAGAGACACAACTACAGTCTCTCACGCACAGGATAGGCCAAAGAAATATTGCCATTCTGTGCAAAACCATCAGAAATGACAGAAATGGACCACTCAAAAACAAAATGCAGGCGTGCATAAACCTGCATGAAGAGCTAGATCAGCCCAAAACCTATGTGGGCAGCATACTCCAGACACTGAGAGAACTGGATATGCAGGACACAGTGAAACACATAACAAAGGATGTCCCACCTGAG
Source organism: Macrobrachium nipponense (assembly GCF_015104395.2). Lineage (NCBI taxonomy): Eukaryota > Metazoa > Arthropoda > Malacostraca > Decapoda > Palaemonidae > Macrobrachium > Macrobrachium nipponense. Next base: position 75,788,696 of record NC_087209.1, read on the forward strand.
GGATACCAAAAATCACCTCCCTGGGTCGAAGACCCAATCCGGTATAACTTTACCATACTACCGGCGAACAAAGCACTGTGAACAGCAGCACAGATGAAAACTGCAGCAGAAGAAGCAATTAGGAGCACAGCATCTGAAAACACATATTACACAGATGGCTCAGTTGATCCAGAAGCTCTGGCGACAGCAGCAGCATTGGCCGCCCAAGGCTTCAAAGGAAGCTGGAGGCTATCCAACAATGCCTCCATACTACAAGCGGAACTAATGGCAATTTTAAAAGCCTTAGAAAATTCCAATCTGGAAGAAGGACACACAACAGTGCATACTGACTCCAAAGGAGCAATACTTGCAATCAAGGCGACAAATCCAAAGGAAAATGTGACAATGATAACAGCCATAAAATCAGTAGCCAAGTCACATCAAGCTGCTGGCAGGAGAGTCATACTAAACTGGATACCCAGCCATGTGGGAATCCAGGGAAATGAAGCAGCTGACATCCTAGCCAAA
>NC_087209.1:75796702-75819202 GCF_015104395.2 Macrobrachium nipponense
TATTATTATTATTATTATTATTATCATTTGATCCATCATTTCAGGAAATATAAAACTGAAGGAAAAGGTGAGAAAAAGTTGAATTTATAAATCGTAAACCGTTTACTTTAAAAGGCCTTGAACAAAGTCATCCAGAAAAATTATTTTGAGAGAGAGAGAGAGAGAGAGAGAGAGAGAGAGAGAGAGAGAGAGAGAGGAGAGAGAGAGTCCATAAAGTCCCAGTACCCTTACAAGTATTTATTGCTTGTAATGGTACTGGGACTTTATGGACACCCTGTGATACATAGTTCAGAGGAATTGATTTTGGGAGAGAATACGAATTAGAGAAAAAAAGGAATATACAAATGTGAGGAAGTGAGTGAACTAGAGAATATAATCGATACAGAAGAAGAAAGCGAGAATGATCATCGAATCATGACCTTGGCCACTACGAAGACAAGGAAGAGACGGAAGAAGAAACTAAAACATAAAAGAAAATACGAACTTTTAACAAAAAGCAAATAAGAGATTTAAAGGTTTATTGGACTCTTGAGAGAATTCGTTCACCTGACCTCCAACTAACCCGATCATTCACCTTCCGAGGCAAAAATAAGGACATGCCAAGAAGCTGCCAACTGTACGATAATTACGCAGCTCATATTTTTTATCTTTAAAACCTACGAGAACTGACTCTCAGCAGATGCAAAGAGGAATTATTTGTATCGATCGTCAAAGACAAAGAGAGAGAGAGAGAGAGAGAGAGAGAGAGAGAGAGAGAGAGAGAGCCCTAACTATATTCTTAATATTTTTTTAAGAAACACCCAACAGATCAATTTAAAGGTACGAAAAAAAGGGAATATTGTAAAACAGAAAGAGAGAGAGAGAGAGAGAGAGAGAATCCTTACTATATTCTTAAAATTTTTTGGAAACATGCGACAGATAAATTTGAAGGCACGAAAAAGAGTATATTTTAAAGCAGAGAGAGAGAGAGAGAGAGAGAGAGAGAGAGAGAGAGAGAGAGAGAGAGAGAGAGAGAGAGAATCCTTACTACATTCTTAATATTTTCTCAGAAACACTCAACTGATAAATGAACTAAAGGCACAAAAAAAAAGTATAGTGTAAAGCATAGAGAGAGAGAGAGAGAGAGAGAGAGAGAGAGAGAGAGAGAGAGAGAGAGAGAGAGAGAGAGAGAGAGAGAATCCTTACTTATTCTCAGTATTTCATTAGTAACACCCAACATTGCGGGCTGCTCTAGGAGCAAGAGCCCGTGCTGGTATAAGGCCAGCTAAATCTATTATGCCAAATCTAAAACAACAAATACCCAGCAGATATATTTGAAAGCACGAAAAAAAGTATGCTGAGAGAGAGAGAGAGAGAGAGAGAAATCCTTACTATATTTAGACTAATTTCTTGGGAACATCCAGCACATAAATTTAAAGCCAAGAAACAGAATTATAATCTAAAATTTCTTAGAAATACACAACAGATAAATTTATAGGCATGAAACAGTAGTACACTGAGAGAGAGAGAGAGAGAGAGAGAGAGAGAGAGAGAGAGAGAGAGAGAGAGACGTCAATGCGGCCGCGGTATCTCGAAGTCAAACAGAAAAATCCTCTTGACCTAGAGTTGTGTGTGAACTGGTCGGGGAGGCGTGACTAAAAAGAGGTCTGCTAGAGGTTTGTCAAGTGCCTGCTGGAGCTGTCTGCTGCCACCAATGGTTCTGCCGCTAACGTGTTTGCTGAGAACGTCTGATGCCTTCGCAAACTCGCCGCAAAACCTGATGTTTGTGCGCTGTCAGATTTTTTTTTTAGTCTCCCTCCATATATAAAATCTACGACCCTTTGCTTCATAAAATACAAAAAATGGTTTTGAGAGGGGTACATCTGGACAAGATATAATAAAGTGATTGTGTGTCACGTACAGATACACACACACACACAGAGAGAGAGAGAGAGAGAGAGAGAGAGAGAGAGAGAGAGAGCGCACGTTAAAATAATTTTAAAATTGCATGACAGATATGCAATAATGTAACTCAATTTAGCAACTAGAAAACTGAACGAAATTCACAGATATAAGGAAGGAGAGAGAGAGAGAGAGAGAGAGAGAGAGAGAGAGAACTCAAGCATAAATTATGAGCCAAGTGCATGACAGATATGTAAAATATAATTCAATTCAGCTGCTGGAACAATGAACCGGTATCGTTGATTTAAGGTGGTTGTTTTAGAATAAGCCGCCATTATAACAGCGCTGTACCATTCTCTACAGAGCTCACTAACATCAAGTGCACGAGGAATTACGTGGCATGGTGTGAACCTTTCGACTCTGCCCAACCGAGACGACACTGTGATATGATTATTGGTCCGCAAACTAGACAACGGAGTAAATAAATCCCCAGAAGACCAGTTGCTGCTGGTCTTAGCAAACTCTGGAATGGATCAGCAATGACGTAATCAGTCATGAGACCGAACCAAATGAAACTTACGGCTTTATCGACAAGATTTCTTAATGCACTCCTGCTTTGAAATTCCTTTTGCTTAAGAAGCACAGCGTTCTATATTTCTGAATATTTTAAGATAATCAAGTGTCACATTCGCCTCCATTGTTTATCTTTATCTTGGGTTCAACGTTGGTATCCTGTTTCCCAAAAAATGTGACAATTATTTATATTATCGCCGGAGGATATCCCATTTTAACATCTCCAAAAACCCCATTGGGAGCGGCCAATGTCGTTAACTGGCCGCTTCTCGAAGATTTTTAAGCGATACAAGCTTTGCAGAACGTAAGCATCCACATTCTGTTGGGGTGGCACGATGCCAGAAGCTTGGAATGGCCGTTACAAAGGCTCATTTCCTCTGCTACTACTACTACTATTACTACACTACTAATACCACAGCTAATCCAACCATAGAGCTGTGGAATGGTGTGCCGGTTGCAAAGGCAAATCCTTTCTAAAAACTCGACTACTACTACTACTAGGTAGGTGGTGTGGCTAATGAAGATGATTAAAAGTTTAGAAGCGACTGAAATGGTATTTTTTAGACCACCATATTCCACTGCTTTGGTTTCTCTTAATTATACCGATTTCATAAATGTATACATTAATGTCTGTTTTGTTGATGAACATCAATTTACTTAATGGTTAATTATTATTTAATTCTTTTGAGTGACTATATATATTAATTATATATTATATATATAATTATTTTAATTATATTATATATATTATTATATATTAATTATATTATTATTATATATATAATAGTATTATATTATTCTATATATATATCTATATAGATTAATAGTAATATATATATATATATTATATATATGTGTGTGTGTGTGTGTGTGTGTGTGCGTGTTTGTGTTTGTATGTTTATGTGTATGTGTGTGGCATGAGTGCACGAGGTTTTATTTCCTCCTAATGATACCTTGGCAACGAAAGGCAGCGTTTGTCCTGCTGGTCAATGTAAAGTTTGCCCCTAACCTAACCCCACACTCACCCACCCATGAAAAACCCCCCCCCCCCCCCCAACCCCCCCCCCCATTGCACCCAAACTCCGGAACGACGACCTACCTGAATAATTCAAAAACACCTATATCATTCAAAACCTGGAAGAACAATTCTTTACTCAAGCACCTTTGCGTGTGAAATTAAACTATAAAAAAAAAAAAAAAAAAAAAAAATAATTGACACGAATGTATAAGTGGATTTATTATTCTGGTAATGACGAAGATATCTGGTGAAAAAAGTGAGGCTCTGTTCTTTGTCATGTTTGCGAGGAGGCGGGGCGTGGTGGTGGAGGGGGGGGGGGGGGTGAAGATGGAGGAGGATGAAGGCTTAGTATTATGGTTGAATATCATCTTTTACTGAATCCTTCACGAATAGGAAACTTGAGGAACGTTGTATCTTTCAGGAGTAAAGCATCCGTGGAAAAGATGTCATTCGTGTACTAGTTAGATTAAAATAAAAAAATGTAAAATATTTTCATCCTCTTATGACTGATGGAGAAATACGGAAAATATATAATAAAATAAACTTACAGCTGATAAGCATATGCAGGAAGGCAGGAAGACTTGTAATGAAGAATAAAAAAGGAAAAAAGAATTACTTTCATTTTAAACAAAAAACATACTTCTGTACAACACGAAAAATTCATTCCATCATGAAACGAACCCGATAAGAATTTTTTTTTTTTTTATGTCAGCAAACTGAATAATGATTGATTTGAAGATGTAAAACTGATAATAACTAGACTCTACATGAGGGGGAGAGAGAAAAAAAAAACTGTAAGCCCAATTATAAACAAGATAGTGAACACGCGTCTCGAAATGTTAAGACTTCGATGTCAACAGCCATGGTGTTCGTGTGACGGTTACGTAACGCTAACTTACACAATCCTCTGTTATATAACACACAACTGGAAGAGAATGCATTAACATGGGTTGAGTGATGAGGGAGTGATAACATCAAGGTTGAACGTCAAGAGAGGATATGAAAGAATGACCCTAATAATATAAAAAACGACGCAAATAATAATAAAGTATAAAAAATCGCACATCGGACATAAGAGTGTGAGAAAGATGAAAGAAGACGCGATGCCGAACACAGCATTACAATATAATGAATATTTAGACCTGAAATCTGCCTTCAAGTAAGAGATATGTTAACTAAAAAATGCGGCGAAGCTTCTTCGGCGAAACCGACTTTTCCGTACAGCGTATAATGCTATATGAAACTCAGCCACGGCCCATGAAACTCTCAGTAAGGCACATGAATCTTTCAGCCACGGCCCGGTGGTGGTCTATTTGTTGGCACGATCTTGGCTGACTTTAAACTTAAATAAAATCAAAACAACTGAGGTTAGAGGGCTGCAATTTGTTATGTTTGATGATTGGAGGGTGGATGAACAACTTACCAATTTGCAGCCCTCTAGCCTCAATAGTTTTAAGATCCGAGGGTGGATAGAAAAAGTGCGGACGGACAGATCAAGCAATTTCAATAGTTGTCTTTTACAGAAAAAAAAGTAAATAAATGACGAACTGGCATATCCCATTTTTTTCAAGTTTCTGAGTTTTCAAGTCAAAGTGTCTCAGTTTTAGATCCTCTGTGATCCAGTAGTCATGAAGCAATTCTGAGATCCATCAAGAAAGTTGTCTTTGATTTACTGCATTCGCTCATGGGCGGAGGACTTGGGTTCTTTTCTTTATCAAAAGAAAAAATGGAATGTCCGTGGATATTATTCAAGTAAATCCTACAGTAATTTACAAGTTACTCCAACAGATAACCGTTTAGATCCATTTTTCAAAAAACCAAAAAATATTAATTATATAACAGTATCAATAATTCTAATTGAACTGCACTTTACTCCATCTTTTTAACGAATGATAATTTATATGCATGGAAAGTGTGTATATATCATATATAACATATCAATAATACTAATTGAACTGCCCTTTACTCCATCTTTTTAACGAATGATAATTTATATGCATGGAAAGTGTGTATATATCATATATATGTATGCGTGTATGTACATTATATATACAGACAAACACACACACAAACATATATATAATATTTATATATATCTCTAGTAGAAAAGGCTTATTAAAACACTTTGGTTTAAAGCTATGGACTATATTCCTGTGGTCTGACTACCACCCTTATTAAGCAGTGATAAGTGTGGTAGTCAGACCAACGAATATAGTCCTTGGCTTTAAATCAAAGTGTTTTAATGGGTCTTTTATACTTGAGACGTATCCTGTTTTAAAAGAAGAATTTATTTCACACACACATATATATATATATATATATATATATATATATATATATATATATATATATATATATTAATATAGAATGAAGGTAGCTGCTTCGCCCAGAGTTTCGTAACGGTACATTACTTACCTAGGATCTCAGAGCTCTCACATATTATCGCCATTCAACGAACGATTGTATAGGTAGACACACCGTCAACATTATGACAGCATTAAACGCTTGTTTCTAACCCTACCACAAAAACCAGTCATTATTGTGACTAATATACTAAACAACTTCCCAAGATTCCAAATAAATGCTCCTTGGTGATAGAGTTCCTTAGACCGAGTATGGATCCAGTGGACGATACTCTTATTAAGTCGGTCATTATAATTTGTTTGGGAGTTACCAGGTAACTAACGACTGACGGTTGGTGATGACATTGCAGTTAGAAATGATAAATGGTCTCCTTTTGTCATTTTCATGAGGGCTATAAAGTCCGATGGACATTTTCGTCGTTATAGATTAAGCGGGCTCATAGCTCATCAGCCTGGAACAAAAAAATTATCAAAGCGGGGGGGGGGTCGTATATATATATATATATATAATATATATATATATATATATATATATATATATATATATATACCAATAAATATTGACACCATAAGTGTATCACACAAACAGCATGTATGTATGTGTGTATGCATTATGTGTGTTAGGACTTGATACTGGAGAGTGATGTGACTAAGCTTTTTTCTCTGTAGAAGTCCCTTTGTTCCGTGTTTATAGTCTTATAGGCTTCCGTTATTTGTGCTTGAAGTTATATTTTTCTTGATGTATTTTTCTTTGTAGGCCATGTAGTACTTGCAAGAACAGAAGAGATGACTGTCCACTTTGTTTATTTTGTATTATGTCTCTTTGTGGACAAATTTTTACTAGTAATTGTATATTTTTTGTCAATAAAATAGCTAACTAACTATGTATGTATAATTATTTATTTATTTATATATACATTTCTATATCTTTCATATATTTATATGTAAGATTATATATATATATAATATATATATATATATATATATATATATATATTAAAACAAAAAGACGAAGATGCATTTCATATACTATAAATCACGCACATACTTCAGTCAAATAAGCAGCCTCGTAAAATCGTCCACATTCACTGATTTAAATCAGTAATTACGAGTCCTTCGGCCACTGTTTCCCCACCTTTCTGGTCTCTTAGAAACTGAGGTTCACCCCAAAGCCAACCCCCCCCCTCCCCTTTTCCCTGCTATCCAGCGCTTTTGCCCCAGTTCATGTTCCGGCCAAGACAAAATGCGGACATTAGATAGTCCTACCAATCGGCCTTTACAAAAAAAAAAAAAAAAAAAAAAAAAAAAAAAAAAAAAAAAAAATGTAATGTAAATGCTTATCCTATTTCCTCTCGGCTCAGTCTTCAATTTCCCTTCGAACCTCTGCTGGCTGACGGTTAGTTTATATAAACCCGGCCTTATGCCAGCACAGGCTTTTGCCCGCAGGCTTTTGACAGCAAAGGCTTTTGCCCGCAGGCTTTTGACAGCAAAGGCCTTTACCACACAGGCCTGATGTGGACCTCCGGCCTTTGCTAGACAATGATATTTAGGTTACCTAATAGTATAGGAGAATTGTATTCATTATTATTATTATTATTATTATTATTATTATTATTATTCAGAAGATGAAACCTATTCAGATGGAACAAGCCTACAAGGGCCACTGACTTGGAATTCAAGCTTCCACAGAATATGATGTTCATTAGGAAGAAGTAAGAGGAAGTAATGGAAAATAGAGAGAGAGACTCCACTCATCAAAAAATAAAAAATAAAAAATATATATTATTAAATTAATAAATACATATGCATTAAAATGCAAGGAGAAGAGTATTAGAGTAGTAATGCATCCCATCTTCGCTTGGACTTCTAAAGTTCCAGCTGCACACAAACTGGAGTGTTTCCGAGGGTCGGCTAATCTGTGTCATAGAATATGCAAATGAGCGCGCACGCGCGAAGGGAACTTTCTTTGCGTGCGCGCGTACGTGATTCGAAGCAGGCAGGCAGGTAGGTGTTCTCGATGCCTGGCGAACCAGCTCTACTTCTATAATGCCGAGCTACTGCGAGCTATGCCTCACCTGTCCCTCGAATGCCAGAGCAAACGGGGCCTCCTCGGTGGGAGTGGTAAGATGGAGACCGGAATGGACGAGGCGAGGGACGAAAGGAAGGCATAACCTTTAAATGCCTTCAAGGTCAACCTTTAATGTGACGGAACGCTAATTTATGGTCGCGGTAACAAAGGAAAAGGGAGAGAGATCTCAGTCTCTTCTCTCCTTTCTTTCTTTACTCATATCCTACAGGATGAATAAGTGGCGGGTTTATCCGACTTACAAGAGACAGGCAAAACACTTTTACGTTTCCTGTGAATTATAACTTTATTGTGATTGATGATTTAAATGTATCGCATGTTCGTGTTCACATATAGATTAATTTACACGTGATGGAGAGTATAACCACATATATCTAAAAAAAAAAAATAACTGTACACACAACAAAATTAATACATTTATACGTAAGGTTAAAAACTATTCAATTTTTTACGAGTACAACCACACATGACTATGACTATCGAGCAACTATCTTTCAAAGTCGTCAACTTATTTCTGCATCTCACGATGTTAAATATCGTGTGACGATCATAATACTGGAGGAGAGAAATATTTTCTTGCAATATTATACAAATCGGAAAATAAATCCCTCGACTGCTACTACTGCTTTATTATTATTATTATTATTATTATTATTATTATTGTTATTTATTATTATTATTATTATTATTATTATTAATATTATGATTATTATTATTATTATTATTATTATTATTTTGTATTATTATTATTATTATTATTATTATTATTATCTGTTGGAAGACCTTCATTAATAAAAGTTTTATTGAAAATAATGGCTATTCAGCCACGTTTACTTTGTATAGAAGTTTCTTTATCTTAATAAGAAGAATAGAGAGAAACTTCTATAAAAAATAAACGCGGCTGAAATGGCCATTATTTAAAATAAAATTTATTATTATTGTTGTTGTTGTTGTTGTTGTTGTTGTTGTTGTTGTCTTAAAAATAAACGGTTCAAGACACGACGATCCGTTAATTTCCAGTACTATGAGGTAAGAATAAAATGACTAACATCTGGAGGGTGATAATATTACATATAATATTAACAGGAAGCAGAATAAAAAATAAAAAGGAAAACCTTATTACGCTGCCTTGACCAATGACGCTTTGGTGGGCATGTGTTTACAGTGGGCATGTGTTTACAAGTTGCGGGTGTTTGGGTGTCCGTGTGTGTGTACTTGAGCTTGCGTGTGAATATGTATGAATATGTGAATGTGTATTTTAAAGTGGATGGATTTAATAGTATTCAAGATAGCACTCAAAAATGATTACGAATCGTATTCAAATTAGTACTCAAAAATGATTACGAATAGTATTCAAAATAGTACTAACGATTATTAGGAATAATATTCAAAATAGTACTAAAATTATTACGAATAGCATTCAAAATAGTACTAGAAAATTATTAGGAATAGTATTCAAAATGGAACTCAAAAACGATTAACAAATAGAGCTCAACAATGATTAGGAACAGTATCAAAAATAGAGAACAGTACTCAAGCGCTTACTAAGAATATTTAGCAGCGTATGGACTCTAATATTCCAAAGAATATTAAGAAGAGTCTCAAAATGAGAAACACTATTCAGAATTGTAATACGTTCCTTGAAGTTCAGTAGCAGCCGTGGAGTTGAAATGAAACAATGCGTGTTCCGATCTCCAGCGTACTCAGGACGCGTGCTGAAATCTACGGTCAGATAGAGCGTTGTTTCATCCACGAAAATGAAAGTTAAACCCGTTAAATTTTATTAGAAATAATTTTTCTGTATGGTTTAACATACACAAGATTCATTTTTTATATTTTCAATCTATTAAACAAATCATAAATATCCTCTCCTGAAATTCCTGTATCTCTAACTCCTACCCCCAACAAGAACAACAAGAACAACAACAAAAACAACAACTAGAGTAGTTTGTAGGCTTAATTCCCGAGTAAGCAAAAATGTCAATAACAATATCTATGGGACTACTGTAAGTCGATACAAACCATAAATCTCGAATTTTAAAATCCTAAATATGGAAATACAGATTTATGGAAATATGTCTAGATACTGAGGGATTTATTGTAGCTGAAAGCTCTCTCTCTCTCTCTCTCTCTCTCTCTCTCTCTCTCTCTTCTCTCTCATCTACATTCAATCATATCTAAATGGGAGCAAGAGGAAAAAAAACAGAAAAAAAAAAAAGAAAGATATCAAAGGGAATATTCAGGTATCATTTAAAGAAATAACCAACTTCAAATAAGATAGGAAAATGAGAGAGAGAGAGAGAGAGAGAGAGAGAGAGAGAGAGAGAGAGAGAGAGAGAGAGTTAATAAAATGATTGCAAAAAAGATATGAAGAAAATAGGAAAATAAAGCAAAACCAGAAAACGAAATAATAAGGAAATGGAGAAGACAGACGCTGCGTTGCACGCACTGAAACGAGAGAGAGAGAGAGAGAGAGAGAGAGAGAGAGAGAGAGAGAGAGAGAGAGAGGGGTGTTGGAGGGAACTGGGGAGGGAGAAGGTCAGCAAAGGAATTCGAGACTCCCAAGGGGTAGATGACCTCCGGGCTTTCTTTCGCTACTCGTCCGTAATGATTTAAGGAGACCTCAGAGTATGTTCCTTTTGTCCTTGGCTAAGCTTTTAGGCCTTCTCGTTCTTACTGTCGCGTAACCAACTCACAAACCACACCCCCCCTCTCCCGCCCCTCCCCCTACTCTCTCCTCCCTCCCCTACCCTGCTTTCTCTCCCCCACCCCCCTGACACGACTCCCGTCAAATTTATCCCCGGATGTACAGAGCTGTCTTCGCATAATGACGTATTATTTACGTCAGCAGACGCAGCAGTTATCGTATCACGGGATCGCCAACGCTAGAGCTGAAATGCTAATGTGAGAGTTTTGTGGTTCCTTCTCGTGATGTGGGAAAGAAACGGGAGCATTTGTATTTCACAAATGGAAGGTTGTGTGCACTTGAATGATGTGTGATTTGAGTCGCTGGCTATGGTGTTAGATTCGACGAGAATTCAAGAGTTCGCGGAGTTGCTCTCTCTCCGTGACTTCACCACAGGTAAGGAATGTTGCAGTGAAACGGGGGTGGAAAGTACTCCTTATGAGATATATATATTGTGTGTATATGTATATATACACAAGATTATATATATGAGAGAGAGAGAGAGAGAGAGAGAGAGAGAGAGAGAGAGAGAGAGAGAGAGACGTAAGCATGAATAATAAGCACAAGGCCAAGTTTACGAGACATGAATAAAAAAAAAAACGTTTTAGAGGACGTTAACCGATTTGGACACTAATGAAGGACGCTTGTGCTTGGTGATACGTCCACAAAACAACAAGCAAAAAATAAGAGAGAGAGAGAGAGAGAGAGAGAGAGAGAGAGAGAGAGAGAGAGAGAGACGTAGCAGTCATTATAATCATGGTCCATTATCAAATGAAAATGTTGCAGAAGACGACTTGCCTGTAAACCGCACGTAAGGAAACGCTTTAGGCAAAGATATATCGGGTTTCGGATACTGTAATGGACGCTATCTTAAAAGGAACGAAATCTACGTTGATTTTTTTCCCATTCTTTGGAACTTTTATTCCTGGAATAATAAGTAGCCGAAAGAAACAAATGAAGTTTTTTTCGGCGCAATCGAGTTTTCTGTACAACGTATAAATGCGGCCAATGAAACTATCAGACACGCCCCAGTGGTGGCCTGTGTTGTAGGCATCGATAGTTGTGCCAGACGCACGATCATGGCAAACTTTAGCCTTAAATAAAAATAAAGGCTACTGAGGCTAGAGGGCTGCAATTTGGTGTGTTTGATGATTGGAGGGTGGATGACCAACATGGCACTTTGCAGCTCTCTAGCCTCAGTAATTGTCAAGATATGAGGGCGGACAGATAAAGTGTGGATGGATGGACAAATAGCAATCTCAATAGTTTTCTTTTACAGAAAACTAAAGAAAGAGAGAATTTAAAAAGTTTCGCTTCCGTTAATGATGATAAAATAAAATTCTGTCTTTGTATAAAACCAATATAGAAATTTAGTAAAGAGAAAAAAAATAAAAAACCTTCTTCCCTGCTTGACACTGGCCCATATGTTTGTGTGCTGGTAAATTCTACCCACGTGAAAATGTGACCTTATCAGAGCTTTGATAAAGATACAACGATTTTCATTCACGATCAGTTGTTTTATGGGCTTCAAACTATTCCCTAAAAACTCTAGGAATGTCCCTCTATAAGAAGTAGAGGCCATTGTGTAGTATCGACTCAGTCAAAACCATCCATTAACATATTTCTTTTTCTAGTTCTTGTGACTCTAAGTTTTTAGTATTAATTTCATCACTATCTCGACCTGTCTCTCTCTTTTTTTTTTTTCTCCCACTGCTGTAGTGACGTTAGTTAATGGAATCAGCTTATCCAATCAGTCAGTCAGTCAGTCAGTCTCTCTCTCTCTCTCTCTCCTCTCTCTCTCTCTCTCTCTCTCTCTCTCCAGCGATCAGGATTCACAACCGGAGAGGCCCGTGTGGATCCCGGAAGGAGGAAAGATGAAATGGCCGAGATTCGTCGAGACCCAGGGTGTCTCTGCAGACACCACCATTGATTTATGTAGTACCTGGTTATTAATCGACTGTATTGTGCCGAGAGAGAGAGAGAGAGAGAGAGAGAGAGAGAGAGAGAGAGAGAGAGTTTGTATGGTGTGTTTACGTCGCATGGAACCAGTGTTTATTCAGCAACGCGACCAACGGCTTTACGTGACTTCCGAACCACGTCGAGAGTGAACGTCTACCACCAGAAATACACATCTCTCACACCTCAATGAAATCCCCGAGAATTGAACTCGCGGCCACCGAGGTGGTACGCCAACACCATACCGACCAGCCACTGAGGCGCTTGAGAAAGAGAGAGAGAGAGAGAGAGTTACGAGGGAGTAGCGCTTCCGTCAAGGTGGCTGCCATTATATCATGATTTAAAAAGGGTAGGCCTACATGAGGCGTCCTCATCCGCCCTCTTTATGTTTGTCTGTCTGTCAGTTTTTCTCCGTCTGCCGCATCCCTGCCAAAACGCACCACTAAGGAATTCCACCCGTTTCCAATACCACCGGCCGTCGTTTCGCTTCGCTCCGCATCGCAGCAGGCGACAAATCAAGGCCTAGGCTCCAGACCTTTGCGACAAATAGTATTTCTCGAGGGCGCCGTAGATACCAAACGGAATTGAAAATGTCAAGGAGCGCTCGCGAGCCGCAATGCGACGAGAGAACCGAGCGCCTATACACCAGACACCTGCCATCACAGCCTGCCATATACAGGGAAGATCGTCCGTCAACTTTGAGATGGGAAGAGAATAGGTTTTTATGGAGAGGCGTCGCCGTCTCTAAGACGGCCTGGGTTAACGTTGTAGGCCTTTGGCTTCCGGGGAATACCTTCCCACCCCAAAACCCACAATTCCCCAACCCCCAACCCCCTTCTACCCCCAAACTCACACCTTTTCATCTTTCTTTCTCTTCCCACCTACTCCTTATTTTCTCTACTCCCCACTTCTTTTTCCTCTCTTACTCTCTTCTGTCGTCCTTCTCCACATTCGAAACTCCTCTTCCTACATTAATTCTTACCATTTACATCTCATCTAGCCTTCTCACTCCATCGCTTTCCTTACCTGACCCTTTATTCTTTCCTCACTTCCTCCTCCTCCTCCTCCTCCTCCAAGCTTACGCGAGACTCCTTAGGCCTATCCGCTTCCCCTTGGGCCATTCCAGGTAATTTGGACCTGAATGGAGAGGCGAGACTTGTAGGGCAGGTTACGTCTCCGAAATTTATGTCCGTCATAGATGGTGAATAGAAGGTGATTCTCTCAAATATATTTCCATTATGAGTCCAAACCAGACTCAAATATATTATCGTCATTGATACTGAATAGACGCTGATTCTTGCTAAAATATATGTATTTTATCACGTTTATTTGATGAGCGTTATCTTTGCAAAATTTATTAGTCTTGGATTATCAGATATACTTACATCTTTCTTATATATTGAGAATTTCTATTACTAAGATCAAATGATTGCGAATATACTTGCTCGCAATTTTTATCAAAAACTGGATACTATCGGGAAAATGCAAAAAAAAGAAAAAAACATTTTATATGATATCATCACGGACATTAGAGAGATTCCAATTCATTTTCCTGCAATAAATCCATTGAGATATAAAGAATCATATGAGTCAGTGCAATCACTGGCACGTTTAGTATCATAAATAAATCGCCTTCTCACCTGGGGTGAATGAATCATTTCCCCAAAGCATCAATACGTGAGTATTCTGCTAATTTACCTGTGTTTGTATGTTTTGATAGTTGCTAAGCAGTAAAATTGGGACGTGCGGTTTCAGGAGAGCATCGGATCGATTGCTCGACTCTTCCTGGAAGTTTGAACTTGTGAATGATGTATGCGAATCTATGCTGGCTCAATTTATTCCTTCATATTATTACTATTTTGTTTATATCTTGATCTTATCAGAAATTCAATGTACACCTGTTGGCTTTATTTTTGAATTACGTAATTAGTTAAGAGTCGATTTGTTACAAATTTAAAAGTGCTTTTTTTATGTTCTCAAGTTTCAGGTCAGAAGCATTCCTGAAATTCTATATCAAATTGCCTTGGGAACAAATATATTACACCCAAATTGAATGATATCAGGACATGAATCTTTGCCTTTATAGTTTGATGTAGATGTAGACAATGGTTAGTTTATTACACATACACAAACACGAACACACATAAATGTGTGTATAGGTGTATGTATATTTTATATATATACGTATATATATATATATATATATATATATATATATATATATATATATATATATATATATATATATATATATATATATATATATATATATATATATATATATATATAGTATATACATTATATATTTTCATAGTCTGCGTGCCGAGGTTTTGAAAAGCAACTGAGCAATCAAAATTTTGGATCGCCTAAAATAATCTACACATTGTGCAAACAAGTGGCAACTGACAAAAGGAGCACACAGGGCTATGAACAGAAAATGTGAAGATACCTTTAAAAGAAAACTCTAGCTTACTTCAGGGATTGAATGTAAACAATAAGATTGTCCACAAATGAACTATTATTTCTATAAGGCAAATCAAAAGGTATGATACAGGAGCACTAATCTCAGGACTGACTCATATGCATAATAGCAAATGAAAAATGTGCCACTAGGTTGCAAGCAGGAGCACGTAAAAGAGGATCTAGAACTTAAGACTACTACACTGAATAACACTATGTAGTGGAGCACTGTAAGTGAGCCTTTGCTCACGCTGGAATCCTGGGCTTCAACCCAAGATTGGGAATGGCAGACTACGTTGAGCGACACTATTGAACGACTGGAGAAGGCAATCAAAAGGGGAAATTACATAGGTCTGTCAAGCAGTCAGAGCTGATACACAAGTCCCATGATAAGATAAAATATGTTGAATGCAACAGCATACAAATCACTTAAATCCTATATCACTTTTAATTCACGAGTGCATAGCGGGTTGTTAGAGTAACTGAATATTACTGATTAAAACAATGTCAAAACAATAAATGCGCCCACAAGTCTCTGATGGAGATGGGAATGTTTTAAGGAATGGGAATAGGAGAAAACAGCTGAAACAGGGAATGAGTGCTAGAAATAGGAGGTGAAGGGCTGACAGAACAGCTTCCACTGTCAGTTACCTTAGTCTGTGGACAGGACGGGCATAGTCAGAGCCACTGCATCGGCGGAAGGACGTGGGTTATTTGCAGGCCTCACCAAGGAGTCAAACACTTCTCTTCAAGCAACGTCATATAGGAACTTCTAGGGGCTCGCGGCGGGGCGTTCAAGGTGAACGTCTGGGCAGAGTCCAGGCTGCAGGATAGCAGGTTCAGGAAGAGACTAGCCGGGTCAGCGTCAAGATGAAGGCTCAAGACAGCGGCGGGCCGAGTCATAGGGCATGACACCAGTTCTGAGCAGTCTGGAACTGTGTCAGGTTAGGGCGGGCCTGCAGGGTATACTACTGCGAGTACTAGCTAGGCTAGGGCAAAGTGCAGTTTGGCAGGGTAGGTCAGACCATATTTATACAACTTGAAGGAAGAGCCGGTCACATCTAGTTCAGGCTGGCGTGATTGACCTCGCTGCCAATCCTTGTTAATTGCCTGAAAGAGGTCACTGGATGCCGGCAGAGAGGTGTGGAAAATAGGCTACAATGTAGGCCTATCATGGGCCAAGAGGTTTAGGACCGCTGGCGATCATGCAGCTGTGTGTGGGAGGAGTATCAGAGGCAGGAGGGTTCTGATAACAATAGCGGAGGAAAGAGGTCAGGTAGAAGGCAAGGAGGGACAGGTCATCAAGCGACATGCCACTAATGGCTTCTTGTAAGAGTGGACTGGGAACCTTCCTACAGAATATAATAGAAAAGAAGCCTCTATTCCCTTAAGTGCGAGTGACCCTTCCAGGGATTTGGCATTTGGCCTGCATTAACATCTGACAAGGGGATGATGACAAGCTACCATGCAGGTGTGGAGTGTCTTGCTTGCATACTTGTATGGTGTTTTTACGTTGCATGGAACCAGTAGTGGTTATTCAGCAACGGGACCAATAGCTTTACATGACTTCCGAACCACGTCGAGAGTGAACTTCTGTCACTAGAAATACACATCTCTCACACCTCAATGGAATGCCCGAGAATCGAACTCGCGGCCACCGAGGTGACAGGCCAAGACCATACTGATCACGCCACCGAGTCGCTAGGTGGTGGAATGAAAATCATATTTACAAGGGAAAAGGGGCTTGACTCAAAATACAATCTCTCACGCGGTGCAAACGGTCAAAAGAAGATAGGGTCGCGTTTACTGGATTTGACATTTCCTGCTCTCGTATTTTTATTCTTTTAAAATATTCCTTCCGTTCTCCAATTTGTTTAAGGAAAACAAAAATAAAAGGAGGATCCAAAATGGATGCTCGTAACAATATATATACATGTATGTGTGTGTGTTAGTGTGTGTATAATATGTATGTATATATGTATATATATATATATATATATATATTAATAATATATATATTAATAATATATATAACATATATATATATATATATATATATATATATATATAGTATATATATATACATATATATACATATATATATATATATAATATAATATATATATCATACATATATATATCAACTTTATATATATATATATATATAGTATTTATATATATATATAGATAAAAATATATATATATATATTATATTATATAATATATATATAATATATGATTACATTCTTTATATATACATATATATAAATACATTCACAATTGTGTGCGTGTGTTTTCTTAGGTGGATATACTGGTAAACATTCACACAATTCTTGAACAGACGGCAATACGATTGATTAAATTCATTACGCAGTTATTTGCTTATTCATCAAATACAGAATTTCCTGTAAATATCCACATAGCAGGCCTTGCAGGCAAATAAGGGAAATTCATCTTATTTACAACATGATAAGAAATGGAGACTACTCGCGTTGCCTAAGACCATCAGACAAGGCAACGGGTAAATATGACTCGGTTCTTGCCTTTCACGAGAGAGAGAGAGAGAGAGAGAGAGAGAGAGAGAGAGAGAGAGAGAGAAAGTGGTTCCCACGTAATTATCCTCCCAGAGTGAAGTTGATGTCAACGCAGTATATAGACGCTTCTTACGTCGGTGTCGTCGTAAGGACGAATTACGAAACAAATAGCGACACCGAGAAAGAATCGGTGATGAGAGAATGTCTCCGCTTTCACTCTCATCCACCTCTTTCCTTAGAAGGAAGGAGGGGCGGGAGGAGAATGTGGATGAGGAACTAAAGGACGGATGAGAAGAGGAAAAATGGGTAAGGAGGAGACGACTGAGGAATGGAAAAATATGTAGAACAGTTCTGGAGGGATGGAAGGAGAGTATGGATGAGGAACTGATGGATGAAAAGAAGAAGAATATGGCTAAGAGTCTAAACGATGGATGAAGAGAAGAAAATGGGTGAGGAGGCGACCATGAAGAATGAAAAAAGCACATGAAGAAATTATGGAGGGATGGGAGGAGAATATGGATGAGGAACTGGAGGATGGAAAAGAACAAGAAAATCGACAAGGAGACGATGAAGAATGGAAATAACGACATGAAAAACAGCAATAAGGAGGAAAATAAGAGATAATAAGAACATGCATACAAATAAAATTAGCATTAACAGTAAAAAAACAATATAAACAGATGTAAAGACAAAATATATAAGAAAAAATCAGCGAATAATAAAGATGAGAAGAAAAACTATACTAAAGAAAACAATTGAACTCTGAAAGACAATACAAACCTTAAGAACAAGAAGAGGAATCACAAAAGGAGAAGTGTGAATAACAGAAGAAGAAGAAGAAGAAGAAGAAGAAGAAGAAGGAAGAAGAGTTAATACAAACAAGAAGGCGCTAATGAACGTATGCTGAATATTTAGAATTTCATTCTCTCTCTCTCTCTCTCTCTCTGTTTGAGTGCCCTTTAATGCAAAGATGTATACAATTTTCTTTAAAAAAATCATTTATGCGGGGCGCGTTTGATATTTATATGCCATTTTAAATTATCTAAATGTCACTGAAACCGTAAATCCATTTAGCTATATACATAAGTGATGAATTATGTATTCTTTTTCTCTCCTCACTTCCGCTTTTACTGCTAAATTAACATATACACACACATATATACATATATATATATATATATATATATATATATATATATATATATAATAAGGTATATATAATTATCAATAATCGGTATTGTCTTTCCTTTGCCTTCCTGTATGTTTCTGCTAGTTGGCTGAGATTAAGCCGGCCTTATGCCAGCACCGACCTTTGCCCTTAATGTGGTCGTAAGTGTGGTAATGTGTGCAAGACCGTAAGAGGTCTAATGTGGACCTACCGACCCTGACCAACGGATAAACAGGTAAAATATGCGCGGAAATTTGAGTTTTCAACGTATATTGCTGTACGAAACTATCAGCCACGACCGAACAGCGCTCAGTTGCTTCCCAGATGCGGTCAAGTGAAGATGCGTCGACGGCTGGCACCTCTAATATAACCTTAACTAAAACAGAAACTACTGAGGCTAGAGGGCTGCAACTTGGTACGTTTGATGATTGGAAGGTAGATGATCAACATGCCAATTTGCAGCCCTCTACCCTCAGTAGTTTTTAAGATCTGGGGGAGAACAGAAAAAGTGTGGACGGATAGACAAAGCCACCACAATAGTTCTCTTTTACAGAAAACTCAAAAGCCAGGAAAAGCTTCGTCGCTTGAAGACGGTGTCACACAGACGAAGATTTCAGCATCCTGCAGCTAAATTTTTCACAAATAACCAATAATAGTGGCAAACTGTACGTCGCGTATGTTCGTGCCCGTGACTTTTGCCATCAATATTGGCTACTTCGAGTGAATTCAACATACACGACTGGTTATTTGAAATGTATATTAGCTTCATGAGACAAATTCAGCATTCAGGACTTCAGATTTTTCACGAATATGAATGGCATGGGAAATTCAGATTAGGCGCCAATATTAATCAAACGAGACAGAAATTTGACGAGAATTTTAATTGCATGGGACACATTTCAGCAATCAGGACTTCAGATTTTACCACGAACATTAGCTACAAGAAAACAATTCGGCAAAGTTTTAGAATTGCCACGAATATTAGGCTACAAGGGGAAAATTCAGTAGTTTTAGACTTAAAAAAAAAAAAAAAAAATCAACATTCAAGACTTTAATTCTGCCACGAATAAGCTCTCTCTGGTGATGCTACACCAGACGGCATGGTACTAAAAGATCCCACAAAACTTACTTGTTAGACACCGCTCTTAGATCTCCCCCTCCACATTCTTGTGAGCCGGTAAACTTTATTTATTATTTTTTTTAAGGGGGGGTGGAGGTGAGGGGATTAAAGGTGGCGATCGGTGGTCCACGTTGAATACTGGTCGTCGAGGGGTTGGACATTCCTTTTCAAAATTTATTGCAGGGGGATTAAAGGCCTACCTGTAGGCCTAGTTCCACGCAAAAAAAAAAAAAGAAAAAATAAATACTGCCGACATGCCTTACAAAAACACCTGCGAAACGTACTAACAGAAATATGCTGTCACGTTCATCCCACACGGGTGTGGTTTGAAGCTCACATAAGTTTACTTGTCAGATAATTGGACTCGAGACATAATAAATGCACTACATGCGCTGTCGCGTTCACAGTTTGCGGACGTTTATATAAATAGAAGTTTAATGATGCTCGCCAGGGAGTTCGAACCTTAGTATAATATCTATATATATATTATATAATATATTATCATATATATATATATATATAATATATTATATATATATCGGAGACGAGAGAGAGAGAGAGTAGAGAGAGAGAGGAGAGAGAGAGAAAGTGGAATGGGGATGTCCTTATCCATTACCAAAAACATTCCACTTAGAAGAAGAAAACAAAATGACAAAACACACTATAACACTTCTTGGTCTCATTAGATCAGATTTTTTCGTACCCTGACTGTTTCGAAATCGATTCTCCAGCAACGAAGTAGTATTTGAGCGCGTGTTGAAATCCACATCACAGTGTTAAGGTCAAAGTCTTATGCGAAAACTATTTCCGTTTTTCACCGACCATTTTAAACACTGCGTCCTTCGGTGGCTCGTTGCTTTGAAGAAATTTTGTTAAGCCGCTAATGAACCACGAAGACATACGAGTACGCAGTTATCTTTGAAAAGAGAGCTTGCATCCTAAGTTATATCTTGATATGCACGGAACGTAGTTATTACCGGAAGCAAGAATGAAATGACGTGCACAACTAGATATGTCAATATATACAAGAGACCAAACCTGGTACGGTAAAAGATACAGAGAAGCAACGGTTAAAGAATGACTAGATGAATTGAACACAGATATGAATAAAGAGATCTAGGCAGATATTTAGGTTAACAATACCCGAAATTAATGAATACGGTGAACCAACACGTATGTGAATGATTAAACATCTTCACGAAGGGAAAAAAACACACACACAAACACACGACATAAAAAAATCGCCGGCGGTTAAGATGGACAATCTACATTTGCAATAACAAGTTGCCGCGGTTAGCAACTCATCAGTTATAAGGTAAATATCGGCCATTAACTCGTAATAGCCGAGTACTCTACTATTATGTTATCAGGCGCAATATGCTGATGAGTTGGGGTTTCTGGAAGTTATCTTTTTTTACAATTATTCCTGCAGCCTCACTGCAGACGATCCAGGGAGGGGCGAGGATCCACGTCGGAAGGGGGGGGGGGGGAGAGGGGCTGTAGACCCCTCCTAATAAAGCCGACAAACAAGGGAGGCTTGCTTAAGAGGCTTTCAACGCCTGTTACACTTCAGGGTCTAATGTTGTAGCAAATGAAGCGCAGAATTATAATCACGTTTCATTCTGCTGCTCAGCTTCTGTGGTTGGCGTTCTTTGGCCTCATCTCGACATTCTTTCCTGAGAAAATTCGATAAGCACGTTTATGATCTAACTGACTTGCCTCATGATAATGCATGTGCAATGGGCGTTTTTAATAATAATAATAATAATAATAATAATAATAATAATAATAATAACAGACGCTTCGTTTCCATCAGAAAAACTTTTCAATGGCCGTAAACACTGCCTCGCTATCGATTTTGTCATGAGCTTCCAGTCTGTCTATCTATCAGTGCTCAATCCAGCTTTTTCCCTTTACCTTCAACTTCCAACATGACTATTTTACATAAAACGCTTATCCACACCCTATCTTCTGTCCTTCCTCTACTTCTCCTTCTGTCACCCTCATATTTTCTTTATCCATATCCTACAAAATACCTTGCCTGGTATACAGAACATTTGCGATAACGGACAATTTAAGAGTCTTGAATTGTTCTTTATTCCTATATCTATATATATATATATATATATATATATAATATATATAAATATATATATATATATATATGGTAATGTTACACAAAAGGATAGCTTGTATATATAAAAATGGGTGATGTTCAAGCATATGAAAAGCGAAAGAAAGCAAAATTAAAAAACAGCATCTCCGTGGACCTCTCGTTGTTACTGAGGGAAGGTTTCAACATGAAAGTGTACAGACTTTACACAATAATATATATATATATATATATATATATATATATATATATATATATATATAATATATATATATATATATATAATCAAATAGTTTGACATCAGTACATCGAAGTCTTAAGTTTGGCTTTACTGCTACCTTTCCCAAGTTCACGAATGTTATGCAAAGTATCCTAATGGATAGAAACTTTCAATTCGGATTGAATTTCATGCAAATGTGATTTGAAATGACTTAAGTCTTTTCAAACATATTTCAGGAAATTCGCTGTTTCGTGTTTAACAATCGGGACAGTCTTGCTAATAATATATATATATAATATATATATATATATATATATATTTA
>NC_087209.1:75821702-75846702 GCF_015104395.2 Macrobrachium nipponense
GGTTCTTATAATCATTAGTAAAAAAAATTTTTCATCCTCTATAACATCTTCAATTTTAACACTTGATGGACTGATGAACTTAGCAAAGGTAGAAAGAAGTAGAACCAAACTAAAGTCTTCGTAGTACTGAGGCCAGTATTTTTTCATGCTCCCTTCTTTCAGTAATCATCAAAATTACTCTGGAATTGCTGTCATTATTTCCATTATCACGTCATTATAAGGACGTAAGATTCAACCATCTACCATTGTTATATGGTTCGCTCACGTAACTCTACAGTGAAATCCATTTCTTGGCATTTTTTCAAGAATTCTTACATACTCATGTACACATAGGTACAGTCTTAATTCTTCTCATTAGACACACAGATAAAACCCTATTGACATTACAAATAACTAGTACTGAAAGAAAAAAGGATTCATTACTAATGTCCAATAATATTATAAACACGTAACAATGCACCGAAGTTTCTTCGGCGCAATCGAGTTTTCTGTACAGCGTATAATGCTGTATGAAACTCTCAGCCACGGCAAGGTGGTGGGGTGTGTTCCTGGCACCTATAGCAGTGCTAGATGCACGATTCACGGCTAAATGAAACCTTAAACAAAATAAAAACTACTGAGGCTAGAGGGCTGCAATTTGTTATTTTTGATGGTTGGCGAGTGGATGATCAACATACCAACTTGCAGCCCTCTAGCCTCAGTAGTTTTTAAGATCTCAGGGCGGACAGAAAAAGCGCGGAAGGACAGACAAACAGCCATCTCAATAGTTTTCTTTAATAGAAAAATAAAAATATGACAGAGAGAAAAACGAAGAAAGAAGAAAAAAATAGTAGGACGCAAATTATCCGCGAAATTACACATAAAACTACCTCCTCCCTGGCTACACTCGCCCTACGGTCTACAAAATATCTTATGGCTCTTTTTTTTATACACGTAAACATGAGAAAATCTCACGCTGTTTGCGAAAATGTGACAGCTACGACCCTCTCTGTGTTTTTTGGAAGCAAAGCGGTCAGTGCCAGTTCCTTCGTCATTAGGTGCAAAATATAATACGCAAATAGTTAAGATATAACAAGCAAACTATTATAATTTCATCCAGCCTTATAATCTCAGATGCTTCTCTGATGGCGTCTTTTTGCTAGAGATATCGTATTATTGTTATTTATTATTATTATTATTATTATTATTACTGCTAGCTTGATAGCACACTCTACACTGCACTGGAACCCAGCGCTGCCAGTCATGTCTCCCTACCCTTCCGATCCCATACCTACCCCGCCTCCACCCAGGGTGGACAAACACATTTGCAGGAGGAGGGTGGATGTGTCATGTCTCCCAAGCCCTACTGATCTACCTACCCTGCCCCCACCTGGATTGGACAAACAGGTTTGCAGGAGAAGGGTGGATGTGTAATGTCCCCCAAACCCTCCTGATCTCCTGCCTACCCGGCCCAAAACTGGGGTGGACAAACAGGTTTGCAGGAGGAGGGTGGACGTGTCATGTCTCCCCTACACTCCCGATCTCCAACATACTTGCTCCCACCTAGGGTGGCCAAACAAAAATGATCCACTAGGATTTTATTATTATTATTATTATTATTATTATTATTATTATTATTATTATTATTACTATTATTATTATTTTATTATTATTATCCTAAAATAAAACTTCCAATACAATTTTCCAGCAAAATGTCCAGAATGAAAACCAAATTAATATAGAAATTAAAACAATTTTCTTGTTATATGCTATGATAATCACATTCTTTCTGAGGATCTACCCATCAATTTAAATTTCTGCAAGTGCGTGGAATTACTTGGAAGGGTTCCACGATGTAAATGAAACAGTACTATTAAATCAGCAACTGTAAATTTTAATGATTTAACAGGCACCACATCTCGATGCTTTCCCCTTTTTGACTTTGATTTACTGTTGAGGTTTCCAAATCTGATTGTGATTTATTTAAATTCTCTTTTTCTTTTGTGTCATTTTCTGCTATTATCTTTTGCGACACATATATAGGCATATAAATTTCAATTTTGCTTCATGGTACTGTAAGTTCCCTTCAAATAATAATAATTTTGATCATTTTTAGAAATTCCCCATCGCTGAACCAGAGAAGCGGATTGTAAGAAAAATAGAAAAAAACAATATATAAAATAAGCTCGCCTAATTCTGCCATTCTCTTTTAACAGTATTCGCATAAAAGAGGGTCTCTTACCAAAATCATAATAATAATAATAATAATAATAATAATAATAATCATCGTCTAGTCTCCCGCACAGTGGCGCAATAATGCTACGTCTGCTACCGCCGCTGTTGCTATAATAGCTTACAAAATAGCGAGGGTAGGGGAGAGAGCGAGAGAGAAATGGCAAAACGAACGCTGCTATCGTACAAGCCTGTCTAGCGCAAAACATGATCGGAAGACCGCCGCGCGAGCGCTAATGACCGCCAAGGCTGCCGTCGCGCTATTTTGGGCGATGGAAGAACGGCCAAACAAGCCAAACCGCACGCGACCTACTTGATAACAAACAACGGGAGCAATCCGCGCCACTATGACCTCTAAGCAACTCCCGCATAAAGGCGGGTCTGCTATACACCCGCCACAGGTATTTTCTAAGCGCATTCCTTCGTTGCGAAGGGAAATTTCATGACGAGGTCTTGTCATTCTTTGTGGGGTTATTCGGCAAATTTCTTTATTAAACACTTTAAGTTTTGCATCGTCGCGTGTCGGGTTAAACGACTTATGGTGAAAATGATGGCTGCGGTTTTTCTTAATCAGACGATTGGCGTTTAAATGATTCTTAAAATTACGTGAATGGGCGTAATAAATATTATGGTTTTTTTTTCCTGAGCCAAGTCATCATCAATTAAAGGATTCACCTTGCACAATCGCACGCACACACACTCACATCATACGTGTACATGCATATGAAAGCACAAGCACAGACATATCTCTATCTGTATACATAAACACAATATATATATATATATATACATATATGTATATATATATATATATATTTTATATATATTTTATATATGTATAGTATATGTATGCTATATAATATAATATATATATATATATATATATATATATCTATATATCTATATATATATATATATATATATATATATATATAGCATACATATATACTATACATATATAAAATATATATATATCAAATATATATGTATATATCATTATGTTATATATATATATAATATATCGATATATAGTATATTATATATATATAGATATATATATATATAACCGCACTACAGAATTATGTTTGTTTATAAAGTTGTGCTAAAGCGGTATCAATTAGCCAATAATTGACGTTAATAACAATATTCGGTAATTATTGCTAAAAGCTACCAGGTAAAGTTATTATCATCAAAACTTTATTGACGTCATTTGAAAAATTTCTGCGAATATAAATGATCTCATTTTAGCGGAAACTATCATATAATGATCATTGAACAAGTCCGCGCCGCTGAATACGAGAGTACAATCATCCTAACTTCTTACACGAAGGGTTTATATATATATATATTATATATATATATATATATATATATATATATTTTATATAAATATATATATATATATATATATATATATATGTGTGTGTGTGTGTGTGTGTGTGTGTGTGTAAATGTATTTATACATATATACAAAAAATACAAATACACACACACACACACACACACACACACACACACATATCATCATATATCTATATATATATTATATATCTATATAGATATATATATATATATATATATATATATATATATATATATATATATATATCTATATATATATATATATATATATATATATATATGTAATCTTCAATATAGGATGGCTACAGACACTCAACAAAACTTTAGTCACTATCAATTTTAGTTGTTAGATGTTGAATGAATAACTAGCGTTCTCTAATAGTATACACAAATACATTCATAATTGCAAACATAAAGGTTGTGAGATTTAGTCGTATGGAATACCAGGAATATCCATTTGATTTTTTAAAATAATCGTCAGTGACCCTGACATTCGTAACGCCTGTTAAGACTATTCTAAATTGATCGACAAAAAAAAAAAAAAACTATGTTGAAAATTCACTTTCTCAATCCCAACAGCGTAGAATCCAGATTAAAATCACACAATTCCAATGCCTATCTCTCCCGAAAGTGTTCCTGCCTATTCAGATAGGATAGCCCAATGATCTACCAGGAAGGAAACACTTTTTGAACACCTTGAATCAGAATAAAAAAAATATATATAATAATGATGAGCGGACATCTCTTGACACGAAACGATTCGAGCCTGTACTGTAGTTTCCAGCTTGTACCGGTAAACCACAATCACTCGTTGGACGAGTGGCTTACGTGCTCGCCTACCAATTCGGGAGTCCGGAGTTCGTTTCCCCGTTCTGCCAACGTGAAACCAATTGGTTCCTAGCCACCTAAAAATATCTAATCCTTCGAGCTAGTCCTAGGAGAGCTGTTAATCAGCTCACTGGTCTGGTTAAACTAAGTTATATTAACTTTAACCACTAAACCATCCAGAATAAAAATGTCTTTTCCAGCTCGTGGACATATTTCTGTCCCTTTTTTTATAATCTATTCAACTTAGGTATTTTGAAGGCTAAAGATTGAACTGTCTTTCGCTTATTCTTTCTGAAGTCACGTGCTATAACAGTATGAAGAAATTCGGGGTTTCGGAATGAGGCATTTTTTGGACAGTTAAGACAGTTTCGCTTTCATAAAATAATAACATTCAGCTGAAGTTAAGGAAATTTTGTAGCTTATGATTTGTTGTTTAGGATCGAAAGAGCAGCTTGAATTATCTGCTTGTCAGAAGGCAGAGACGGAAAGAAACCGAAGTACAGTTGGAAAAAAAAAAGAACGGGGTAGACCCCTCGGATTCCTGCTAAAAAAAAGAAACGATAAAACTAACGTGAAATGGGCTGGACAGGGAGTTCATCCACGGATACAGGAGTCAATTATAAATGTCGTGATGACCCACACTTCTGTTATATTTAAAAATATTGAGTCACAAATATAATTTCACATCGGATTCTCTCCACCTTGGGAATATATGAACTGTCCGTCACGGTTCGAATCCTTAACAATTAAAATTCCCATTGGGATCAGTTAACCCCAAGGTAAAGTGATAAAAGTGTATCTGAGCCTGTCTACAGTATGTGTGTACAGTATACATACTAATCATATATAATATATATGGATATATCTATATATATATATATATATATATATATATATATATAATATATATATATATATATATATATATATCTATATATATATATAGATATATATATATATAATATATATATATATATATATATAGTCTATATATATTAAGTGTATTATATAGTAAATATATTAATATAATATCTGTATATATAAATATATAATTATATAATATACAATATATATATATATATAGTAAATCTGTCTGCGCACCCAAATGTGCGTATCCGCGTAATGAAGGATAGATTTATCTTCTCCATAAATCTAAAATATTCCCCTTTATATTTAAGCAGCCTTGAGAGGCAAGGATGAATAATAATTTGGCGTTGATTTACTGTCTCTTTTTACCCTCCGAAAACACCCAAAAACGCGGGAGACAGCTCCCATTATCCTTGATATATTTTAGCAGTAAGCAAGCACGCATGATTATTGGGAGAGAGAGAGATAGAGAGAGAGAGGGAGAGGAAGAGAGCGAGAGAGAGAGAGAGAGAGAGAGAGAGAGAGAGAGAGAGAGAGAGAGAGAGAGGATACCTTAATTCAAACTACCTTCATTTACTTCCCTTGTGGTTTCTCGTAACTGGAAAGTTCAAGAAACATGAGTAAATACAACCCATTCATACATACTCTTATACAATACGGAAAACATACATGCACATACGCATACAATCAAGCACATCCCGTCTCACACTTACATAACAAATACTCATACACTGACTCGCAGTTATATAGTGAGTAATGCAGGCACCTATATATTAACAAAAGGTTTAAAGTCAGGAAACACAGCAGGCAGGATGAGTTCCAAAGCTTGTCAGCAGAGGGGATGAAACAGCTCCTGTGCCACTTTAGAGAATGGCGGCTTTCCCCAGAGTCAATGTGAGAAGAACTGGCTTCAAGGGTGTTACAGGGTTGCAGGAGGAGGTGGTGTTAGCCCAACCTCAACGGAGCTTTGGTATACATTTCAATATAGAGTAAAGTGCAGACGAAAAACTTATCAAAAAACGAGAATTGAAAACTAATATCTAAACAGTTTTCAAATTCAATAAACATTTCATCGTTTTGAAGTGATTAGCAAATTTGTTAATCAATATTGACGACTATGGACATTGCATCAAAATTTCAAATTTGATATAATTTTCAATTGTTATTCGTTATTTTATATTTACGATATAATTTTTCACACCTATGAACTTTGTATTAAATCTTCAAGTTTTTAAATTTTCCTTTTCGATAATTGTCTTTTGATCATTTTTGGCTGCAATCTTCTAATTATTACATAGAAATTCCATGGTGAATCCTTGGAGGAATAATCTAGAGTGTCCCTGAAGAGGACCACAGATGGCTGAAACAGCTGTCAGCTTAGGAATGAATAAACATAGCAGTGCTGTAGTAGTAGTTTTGTTTATCTTTCCTCTTTGAAGATTGAAAAAACACTGGAGATATTTATGATTGTGTCAGCGGATTGCGGAAGCCACATGTTACATTAGCACTTGAAGAAAATTAAACCTTCTAACACATGTGCACTTGCTTTGGAAATCATCAGCCTTTTATATCTCCTCTCTTGCGAAGGAGTATATTATATCAATAATTAAATTCATACTTCCCACACGTCTATTTGATCAGTCTCCAATACTCTCACAGTATTATCCCATCCCATTCCATCCAACCACATTCAATCCATCAACCTGCTTTATTAAATCTGAGATAAAGATAAAACAGACCTGGCTATGGGACAGGGAATACGATTGCTTGAGGCAGTGATTTACGGACTCTGGAAATCAGAGTAATTATGTCACTAAAAACAACTTATTCTTGTTATTGTTGTCAACCGCTAATCAGGAGTTGGTGTGTTTTGATACCCACCAGCGTTCGGGCATGCATTATGGCCTGTCCACTTTATGGGCATGCCCGCCGGGCACTTCCAGCCGTTTATATTTTCTCACTCCTCTGAACCCTGTTACCAGGTAATCGCATCGTTCTGCCTACATACTCGGTCAGTTAGTATATAGTGTTTGCCAGTCGGGCAGTGCTCGCTAGTTTGTTTGTTTTGTGTTTTTTCGTTGCATGGAACCAGTGGCTATTCAGCAACGGAACCAACGGCTTTACGTGACTTCCGAACCACGCTCGAGAGTGAACTCCTATCACCAGAAATACTACACATCTCTGACGCCTCAACGGAATGCCATAGAATCGAACTCGCGGCCACCGAGGTGGCAGGTCAAGAGGCGCTCCAAGTGCTCGCTAGTGTGGACAGGACATTAGGAAAGTACTTTATACGTATCTATCTATCTGTCTATCTAGCTATTTAACTGGCTTGAGATAGACAATTCTATAAGCATGCTGAAGCCAAAAGTGGGTGGACGTAATTTCAAGCATCTTAGAAGAGAGAGAGTTCGAATTGGTCAAAGGCCGCAACGTATCCTCTCACTGAAGTGTTGTTTAAATTAGCAATTACGCATATATGTGTGTATGTATATATGCGCGTGTGGGTGTGCGTGTACGAGCACACCCGCCCAGTATTCGTTACCACATAACGATCATTCAAAACCACATTCTATTAATCTCTTCTTCATAGTAAAGTCAACATTACAAATTAGCGCAATTACACCTGAAGGATGCAATTATGGAAATCGCTTGTACTCTAGAAGCATGCAGCCGCCCAACCCTCACGACAGAGAGAGAGAGAGAGAGAGAGAGAGAGAGAGAGAGAGAGAGAGAGAGAGGAGGCTGCACCATCAAACAGAAACCCGCAAAAGCCACAAACAAGATACTCGCATCCATTTACAGCTGCGAAATGGATCAATCCCACGCACCAGCAATCGTGATTGCTCTCCAAACGTCATCAGCGTCAGATGACCTTCGACAGACGGATTGAAACATACGTCCAGCTCATTAATCGAAATATGGAAAATCACGCTGGCTCTAATTGGGGTACCGACACACAGAGAGAGAGAGAGAGAGAGAGAGAGAGAGAGAGAGAGAGAGAGCATCGGTTATGTCTCGCTAAAACCAATAATGATACAATTATGGTTATAAGCTTTTTAACCTTGGATGCTGACCATGCACAATATTCTTACTAATCAGCAACAAGAGTTCAACCACCGTGGCCAGGAGGTACTTTGGTTTGCCTATGTCTCAACGTGGCATTTATGAATATATATATATATATATATATATATATATATATATATATATATATTGTAATGAACTGCTTGTTCATTACAATATATATATATATATTGTAAGAGTGTTAGAGTACATTGAAAATGTACTCTAACACTCTTAAAGATGGCCTTGCTTGGAGGAACGAGAGTTAATACAAACAAAAATCTACGGCAGAAGGCCGATATTACTGAAAAAGGAGGAATTTACATAAACTCTGGATTTAGTTTTAAATGAACTATATTTACATTAAGTTATGGGTAGGTCCAGGAATTAATGAGGTGGTTGATAGTCAGACCACCGCAAACATGTGGCCGGGAAATGAACCAGACACGGAATCAGAATTTGCGCAAAACAGGTTATTTGAATGCAAGCCTTATTCCAAAGGGTTCCCAATTTCTCCCACAATCAGGCATGGTGTTTGTCTACAAAGAGATTGCATTCTAGCATCAGTACTAAGGCGAGGGACACATGGGAAACTTTACACACTACTTGCACTTAGCATAAAATATTACATCCCACTCAAGAGGCATGAAACGACTGGGAGCTTATACAGAAAGGGCCATTGCGTTGCTGATATTTCTGTGCACTATGGAGGTATAAGAACACTTGTGGGATCCCCCGAGGAGGCAGGGGAGCTAAAGGGGTGAAGTAGAGTCTGCACGGCTTGAGAAAGTTCTGAGCTTTTCTGAGAGAGAGCAGCTGGAGCCCTATCCTTATAAAATCTTGGCCTGAGGAAGCTCCACACTCATTTTAGGACACCTGTAGATAGTAAATCTAGGCAGCCAATGGGAGCAAAGAAGGGGTTAAGAGAGAATGGAGGCTTCGAGTTCACAGGGGCAACTTGAGCATATAGAATGAATGAACTTGTTTATAAAAAGGAATTACTTTTCCTTTGTTCTGGCTTAAAATCCTGAACAATATATATATATATATATATATATATATATATATATATATATATATATATATATACATATATATACATATATACTAAAGAACTAAAGCGTTAAACTTCATCCGACTTCATTCCCCGTGGGATGGCCCTTTCATTTTCATTACCATTGAACCAAATACTTTCTAATTCTTCCTCTTTTCTTTTCTTTTTTCTGGCACTACATATTCCCTTTAGTCGTTACTTTGAAGCCTGTACCACATACACACATACCACATAAATCATTCTTTAGACACAAACGAATTACAAACGAATTATACACCAATATCGCTGATTTGCACTCCGCCCCCTACTTGACAATAATGTAGAAAAAAGCAGCCGAAATGAGAAAGAGTTTGTCGGCAAGATGCTGAAAGATGCCAGAAAACTTAGCGTTAAATCACTGTTACTGGCATTTTTTAAATGAAGTGTCATACAACTCGGATTTTTGTATGTTCTTTTCATACACTTCACAGCACTTTTATCTTGTTCTTTCTCATGCAGACCTCAGGTACTACGGCAGACTTCACTTTTGGAATCAATATTACTTATTTTATGCGAAATTTGGTGGCAAGCTGCCTAAGATGCAAGAAAATGGGGCAATGTTGTACCGCCTTAAGACACTTGAAGACGTTCTACTAACACTGCCTTTGGTTCAGTCAGGAGTTTCATAGTGTAAGTGAGAACAGGATACATGAAAAGTCTTCAAGACTATCAACTTTTCACAATTGTTCCATCTCTCTCTTTTTCACATGCAAGAGATTCCACGTATGTCTTGGATGCTGCTTCTTAATCTAGTCTCACATCTGGGTAACGTCTGTGATTTGGAAAGACCAAAGAATGCGCTTCCTTTGCTATTTAGTGCTTAACTCGTTTCCTCTAGTAGACCATTTTTTTGTTTGTGATTTTTTGTAGCAATCAAAATATGCCCACATATATAGAATACCTCATTA
Organism: Macrobrachium nipponense; assembly: GCF_015104395.2. Taxonomy (NCBI): domain Eukaryota; kingdom Metazoa; phylum Arthropoda; class Malacostraca; order Decapoda; family Palaemonidae; genus Macrobrachium; species Macrobrachium nipponense. The sequence continues at coordinate 75,832,038 of NC_087209.1, forward strand.
ACTAGGTCGAATGCTACTTTTCAGTAAAGCGTGACACCTTTCCACGGTGTCCCTCAAATGGCGGGGCAACGCGAGCATGTTTTTAGGCATCTTTTAGCATTTACTCAAATTTTCCGTTGAGTAACGAACACTGCTGCAGAAATGGAGTCATATTCACGCTCAGGCGAGTTTGCCATAAGAAACACCCTTGGCTCCTTGGCTTTAGTTTGGTTTTTCGAAATCTCAGTTAGTGGATTTTCGTGTATTGAATGAGAGATTTACCAGTTAAGATCAAAATTAATTGGAATCGTTAGTCTTGCACTGATATGACTTAAGATATTGGTTATACTGAGCAAAGGATGGCGGTAAGTTCAAAATGACTTAGAAAAGGGACTTGTGTCACACCTCCTTAAGCTGTTAACGGTGTCAGAAAATGCGCTCTTGTGGCAACACCTTTAAAAGATGCCAGAGAACATGTTCGTGTGACACAGACTTAAACACTCCTAAAAACTGGCTCGGTGACTCCTCATTCATAAGTATCAATGAGCTAAGGAAATTTATGGACGATATCAAAAGAATTACACAATGAAAAGACTTCAAAGTATGATGAGTGCCAGAAATAAAGCATCTTAATAAAAAGTGAAACCAAATCACACCGCATAAACCTTAACAACACCATCAACACCAGGCAGAAGTATCTTTCTTTCAAGCTAGGAAAACCAAAACGCCGGTCTCGCATTACCATCATTAATTCAAACTCTGCCACTTGCCAACATATCTCGGATGACAAACCACGATGAATACAGCAACGCCACGAAGATTTTGATTACTGAGAAATATCACCTGAGCGACGTCAGCTAAACCGAGTTGTCTTACCTTTCATTTGAAGAAGTAGTCTATATATATTATATATATATATACATATGTATGTATGTGTGTGTGTATACCCATGCGTCATTTGCCCTTAAGAAGTGATGGCTTCAAACGGAGTTCATCAAGTGACACTTATTAACACCTGTGTTTGAAATTGAGAGCTAAAATATATTGAAATCTTGTTTGGAAATAAATGTCTCGGAACGTGGCCACGGAAGTAATTAAATTGACTGAGTTCCCAAAAGAAAACTTGTCTATAGTTGCCAATAACGAAATGTTAAGAGCTTTCAAGATATATGCTATACTCAGTGATTATCAACAAGGGGGGGAATTTCTGATTTTCGAGAATTGTGACCACAGATTGGCAGGCTCAAACTGGCTCTAGGACCACACAAAAACTCAAGTGTGCATCGGTCCGCACTAGCGAGAGGTCACACAGGGCTTTCCGTACGCTAGCTTGTGTGTTTGTCTTAGTATTTTGTTATATAATATTTGGAATGCACCTCTTGAGGCAGACAATCTTGGAAACGGGTGAATGACATTCTGAGATATGGTGAAAGGGCGCCTGGCCCAAAATAGGTTGAGAAACCACTGTGCTATAGTCAAGGTTGGAATCATTGGAGTCAACAACATGGGAAACTTCTGATTCCAAGCACGTAAGACAGGTAAAACAAGCAAATAACGAGAGATTACATGAAGGAAGAAGAATACTTCCTGTGGAGCAATTGCTAGACAGAGGAGATCTATAACTGAGGATAAAAAGACAAAAGTGAATACGCGGTAATCAAGAAAGAAAGTGAGAGATAAAGGACGGAGTTCAAAGCAAACTGGGGGTGATGTCAAACATGTCCTCCGGTGAGAAAAGAAGCTACACATGAAAGAGCTCAATGAACGGGGAAACGTTTATAAGAGTATTGGATTCTAATTCAAAACATATGTGCATAAGAAAGTGATGTCTAAAGAGAACACACTGTCCTTGTTCAACTGAAGCGCTGCTGAACGAAAGGAAGCTCAGAACACCTAAAGAATGGAAGGAACAAGTTTACGTTTAAACCTTTCGTGTAAGTGGCTGATAAGGAAATCAGGAGTGGAATTAACAGGTTGGAGAATAGAAAGATCTCAACAGTTAATGAGATTATAAGTGCGATGTTTTGGTACGCTGTGATTATGTGGCTGACCAGGGAGTGTATGGCATGTTATGGTGATGAAAAAATGGCAAAGGAATGAGTGAAAGAGCAATTGTTTCTTTGTAAAATTACAATATAGGGAAAATTAAGCCAACCTTCCTTCACGGATGGAACGCACTAGTGTGCAAAACCTACTACAAATCCACTGGGCCTAGGTTGGTCAACTGTGGCGAGTCAAAACCCAGGCTAGAAAGGGCATTAAAATAACACAATTAAAACTGGGTGACTCCAGAAAAAAACAACAGATTTGACACAGCCAAATTCATGCTTTAACTAATGAAGACTAGATGAACCCAAACACAAAAAGCTTTCACCATTAGCTGTTTCATCCACCTGCGCAGATGGCTCATCAATATTGCATTGAACTCTGTACACACTGTGCCATTCATCTTTATTTTGCAATTCCTGAATCATGAGACCCTTCCCTTCCAATAGCTCTCTCTCTCTCTCTCTCTGTATATATATATATATATATATATATATATATATATATATATATATATATAACTATCTAATATCTATCTATCTATCTATCTATCTATCTATCTATATATATATATATATATATAAAGGTTGTTTTACTATAATACAACAGTATAATATGAACATAAAATGGCCCCCATAAGATACTATTTTATCTTCATATATATATATATATATATATATATATACATATATATATATATATATATATATATATATAAATATATATATGTGTGTGTCTGTGTGTGTGTGTGTAGCAAAAAGAAATTATGTGAAAAAATTAACCTTCCCAGTTGGAATTCAAGCCCAGACTGGCTAAAGAAGTGAGGTTAATGCAATAAAGTCAAAGCACCTAATCTTACCTTTCTTGTGGAACGCCCCATTAAAGAGCCAAACAAATGAGATTACCGACGATATTCTCTGCAGAAGCAAGAATCCCATCTAGGGCTGAAACATGCCTGTGGATCCCACCCATTAGGCTAAAGTGGTATCAACGTGACGAGCCAAGGTGAGATTAACTGGGATCAGTAGCTACTGTGTTTGTGTTCTAGAGATTTCAGGGAAGGGATTATGACCAACCGACTCAATCAGGCTAAATGGGGAGGTGACGCAAGAGCTCGTTTCTCCGGCCTACGAGGATTCCCTATTCAGATAGCCAACGCCTCCCCCCCCCCCATTTCTCTCTCTCTATTATATTTTGATCATCTCAAATCTAGTCTCTATCACGGATTTTTTTCACAAATTTCAAAGAAGATGGAATATTTGAATGGTTTCGATTTATTGGACAAGAAGACCTGACATCTGAAATATTTTATCACTTCTCTCTCTCTCTCTCTTCTCTCCTCTCTCTCTCTCTCTTCTCTCTCTCTCCTTCCAGAACAGGGAAAGAGACATGGGAAAATCCTTATTACTACCAGTATTAAATGAAGGAGAAAACACGCAAACCATCATAGTGATGAATGCGCAGGGTTTTAGTTACGAGTAACTCAAAAAGAAAATAGAGTACTTAGAAGAACTAACCCAAAATGAAAAGAAAATAGATATAATGAATATAAGTGAAACCTGGTATTCCCAAGAGACTGGGAATGATGATCAAATAAAAGGGTTCCAAACTTATAGATCAGATAGAAAAAAATAGGAATCAAGGGGGAACCGCAATATATGGGAAAGACAAAAAACAAGGAAAAATATATGAGAAATATAGTAACTCAGAATGTGAACTAATAGCGGTAGAATTTGAATCTGAAAAATTGATGAACATAGTAATATATAGACCTCCTAATACTAAAGAGTTTGACTTAATAATTGAAAAAATTGGATGATATATGTAGAAATCACAAGGACTGGACTATTCTCCTATCTGGTGACTTCAACTTTCCTTTCGTAGAATGGAAAGAACGAATAGGAGATTGTGGTTGTACTTATACAGAATAAAAAAGAGAGTAATAGTAGTGCAGAAGATAAGAGGCAATTTGAAAAGCTATTAGATATGCTACTAGAATACATTCAACAAATAAATCACCTGCCAACAAGAAAGGAAAATACTTTAGACCTAGTATTTGTGAACGAGATGAATTATGTTAAAGAAATAATAGTTTATAATGCGAATATTTCAGACCATAATGTCATAGAATTAACAGTTCATTCCAAAGCAAGTGAAAATAGAGATAAGCAAGAAATGAAAAAGTGGGAAGGATATGGAAAATACAACTTCTACAGTAAAAATATAAAATGGTCAGAAATTAATGAAGAATTAAACAAAGATTGGGATAACATTTTCGTAAGTGATGACATAAGTGTAAATACGGAGATATTATATAAAATATTGGAGAAAATAGTGGAAAAATATATACCGAAGAAGAAAAGTAAACATCATTCATGCATACCAAGAGACAGAAGGATCTTGTTCCAGAAAATCAGAAAGTGGAAAAAAGGTCTTGCAAAAGAAAAAAATGCATGGAAAGTTATAGAACTAAAAAGTAAGATAGAAAATGCAGAACAAAAGATTATACAATCAAAAGAAAATGAAAAACGGGACTTGGAAGAAAAAACCCTATTAAATATCAAGCAAAACCCCAAGCTATTATACTCATATGCGAAGAAGATGAATAAAAGAAGAATAGAAATAGGCCCTCTGAGAATGAAGGAGATTAACGAATGAAAAAAAGGAAATTTGCAACATACTGGCAGAACGATATAAGAGAGAATTCACCCCTAGAATAGATAATGAAGATAATGATATAGCAGTAAGGGATGAAAATAGTGAATATTTAGCTGACATAGATATTAATGAAGCTGATATTGTGCAGGCTATTAATGAAATTAAAAATGGAGCTGCTGCAGGGCCTGATGGAATTCCTGCTATTTTGTTAAAGAAAGTAGTTCATTCTATCGCAAAGCCACTTGCAATATTATTAAGACAAAGTGTAGATACAGGCAAGATTTATGATGAGCACAAATTAGCATATATTACCCCTACTTTCAAAAGTGGATCAAGACTAGAGGCAAGTATTATAGCCTGTGAGTCTAACATCACATATTATGAAAGTGTATGAAAGGGCAATGAAGAAAAATATTATGAAACATTTAATAAAAAAAAAATTTGTTTTGTAAAAAAGGGTAGGGAACATGGTTTTTCGTACCCGGAAAAAGTACACAAACCCAACTGTTAGTCCACCGTGAGAACATATTCAAAAATATGAAAAGCGGAAATGAAACAGATGTGGTTTATTTAGACTTTGCAAAAGCTTTTGATAAAGTAGACCATAATATATTACGAAGAAAATTAGAAAACACAATATCGTGGATAAAGTAGGAAGATGGTTATAAGAATTTTTACACAACAGAAAACAGATAGTTATTGCAAACGACGAGAAATCGGATGAAGTCAAGGTAATATCCGGTGTGCCGCAAGGTACGGTGTTAGCTGCAATACTGTTTGATATTATGATTGAAGACATAGACAATAATGTGAAGGATTCGGTTCAGTGAGTAGTTTCGCAGATGACACAAGAATAAGTAGAGAAATTACTTGTGAGAAGATAGGAACGCTCTACAAAGAGACCTTAACAAAGTATATGATTGGGCAGAGGTAAATAGGATGGATATTTAACTCTGATAAATTTGAATCAATAAATTATGGAGACAGAGAAAGAAAGCTATATGCATATAAGGGACCTAATAATGAGACCATCACAAATAAGGAAGCAGTTAAAGACCTTGGTGTGATGATGAATAGGAACATGTTATGCAATGATCAAATAGCAACTCTGTTGGCAAAATGTAAAGCAAAAATGGGAATGTTGTTACGGCACTTCAAAACAAGAAAAGCTGAACACATGATTATGCTTTATAAAACATATGTTCGTAGTCCACTTGAATATTGCAATATGATATGGTACCCACACTATCAAAAGGATAATTTTTTGCACAAATAGAGAGTGTACAAGGTCCTTTACAGCTAGAATAGAAGAAGTTAAGGACCTAGACTACTGGGAAAGACTACAAGTTCTTAAAATTATATAGATCTAGAAAGGAGAAGAAGGAACGCTACATGATAATTCAGGCATGGAAACAGATAGAAGGAATAGCAGAAAAATATCATGGAACTAAAAATATCAGAAAGAGCAAGCAGAGGTAGATTAATAGTGCCAAAAACTATACCAGGAAAAATAAGGAAAGCACACAGGACATTAATCCACTACGCACCAGCATCGATAATGCAGCGTCTATTCAATGCGTTGCCAGCTCATCTGAGGAATATATCAGGAGTGAGCGTAGATGTGTTTAAGAATAAGCTCGACAAATATCTAAACTGCATCCCAGACCATCCAAGATTGGAAGATGCAAAATATACCGGAAGATGTACTAGCAACTCTCTGGTAGACATTAGAGGTGCCTCACACTGAGGGACCTGGGGCAACCCGAACAAGATGTAAGGTCTGTAAGGTTCTGTAAGGTCTCTCTCTCTCTCTCTCTCTCTCTCTGCTTGGGGCGAGGACTTTACCATTAATCTATTCAAATAATTAAGCACAAAGACTACATGAGTGACCAATCCACAATTAAATACTGAAGGATCTAAGAAGTCTATAAAGAATCAAAGTACGCTCTTGTTAAATAAAGAATTAGAAGAAACCGCCGCTTAATCATATATATGAAGTTCATATAATTTGACGATACATTTTCCTTAAAATAATATTAACTTTAACTATTGCGTTTACGGTAATCCTTCGAAGTCAGTGGCCGTTACAGTCAGAGTTGCAACTTTTTAAGGACAAAATCTACTTTTTTTTCACATTGTTACCATGTTCTTATTTTTTTGTAATTTTAAGGGACTGGAGTGGCACATGTTCTTTCTGCTTGAGTAACCCAACATGGGATTCAGTTAATAATAATACGTAATCATCAACATCATCATAGGGACACTAGGCACGATCCCCAGATCCCTGAAAAGGAACCTGGAAAAACTAGAAGCTGAAGTAGCTCCAGGACTCATGCAGAAGTGTGTGCTACTAGAAACAGCTCACATTGTGAAAAAAAGTCATGGACTCCCTAAGGAGGCAGGATGCAACCCGGAACCCCACACAATAAATCGGATAACTATTGCATACGAAAAACAAAAATAATAAGAAAACTTTGGGCAGCTCACTGTAATTGTAGGGATTACAATAAAACCACCAAACCAAGACGGTAATAATATTCATAATTAACGAAATTAATAATAATAATAATAATAATAATAATAATAATAATAATAATAATAATAATAATAATAATAATAAATACCACCCAGTCGATTGGAGGACGGTGATAGAGCAAAAAAAAAAAATAATAAAATCACTCAACAATAGAAGAAATAATGACAAATCTCACTGAATAAACGATGACGAATGGAAAGCCAAGACAGTAATGAAAGAGTTGACATCACGCATTATTTAAGGTGTGTTGTCACGAAGACCATTACCTGGTCAATTCAATTACCTGTGTACTCAGTCCGGAAGAATTCTATCAGCAACGACAAGAAGAAGAAGAAGAAGAAGAAGAAGTAGAAGAAGAAGAAGAAGAAGAAGAAGAAGAAGAAACGATAACTGTTACTCAGACTTCCTGAAAAGTAAAAGACAAAAAAAAAAAAAAAAAAAACAAAAAAAACAAAAAAAAAAATTCAGAATCTTATATATGTTTACAACTTCATTTGCTATAATTAGACGCCGTGGCTACTATTTTGTTACAAGGCACGACTCTCCTGTTCTTCGAGATAAACAGAGAAGTCAAAAGAAACAGAATTAAAAAAAAAACATGATTTCAAACAAGACTAGACACGACAAAATTCAAACCAAACGAGGCAGCACGCGAACGCGAATAAATGTCTCCTGTCTTCAGGTGCGATTATTCAGGAATGCAGCCAAAAAAGCAAACTCATAAATCATTCGTTGGCCGCGCTGGCTAAGGAGATACGGACATGCTTTCTCGCTCTCACCTTGAGCAATTAAGGCAGTCAAGTTTCACGAGCACATTACCACGACTCATCTCCACAACTTACCCGGTATTTATGTGTAACTTCCAACCGACGCATTTCCCCTCAGGACCTCAACTTCATAAACAACTTTGACATCGGTGACTCGGGGGACTATATATATATATTTTTAAAATTTTAAACCGCTTGCGTGAAGCTATTAACGAGTCCATTGTTATACTGACACTATACATTTAATTGTACACACACACACACACACACACACACACACACACACACACACACACACACACACATATATATATATATATATATATATATATATATATATATATATATATATATATATATATATATATATTTATTTATATATTATATAAATATATTATATATATATATATATATATATGTATATATATATATATATATTGTGACGAAGTGGCCAGAGATCTGGGGTCTGGGCACCACTAATACTTGTTAACCCAAACCCCAAAGTGCCAAGCATCTGGTTACTACACTTACCATTTGTACTTCTTAAAGTAATTGACTCTTTTAATCCTGGGTCTGACTCTGAGAGACACCATTTATACTTGGGGCACAGTCTGATCAAGTACCTGGTTATTTGTTTGTTTGTTTGTATGGTGCTTTTACGTTGCATGGAACCAGTGGTTATTTAGCAACGGGACCAACGGCTTGACGTGACTTCCGAACCACGTCGAGAGTGAACTTCTATCACCAGAAATACATATCTCTCACTCCTCAATGGAATGACCGAGAATCGAAGTAGAGACCACCGAGGTGGGACGTCAACACCATACCAACCACGCCACTGAGGCGCTTAAGTACCTGGTTACTCGTTACCTCACTACAGCCAGAAATACGACACCTGAATCTTCGTCACAAATACCAAACGATTGAATATTCTAAAGGTAACAGTGATCCCTTACAGAACTTAATAATCATGAAAAAAAAAAATCAGATTGAGTTCATTAAAATAGGTGTGAGGTAATCTGAATTAAAGGGCATCACTCCTTCAACAATTCTAAAAGTAAGCATTTCCCTGGTTTTAACTCACTTGAGGGAAAACGGCACAATTACCACTCTATATTTCTACCTAAACAGAATGAAATGAGCTATTGGATTAATAACAATATATATAATGTATGATACACACAAAGAGACACACACTATACATGTGTGGACGTGAGCGTGTATACATACATACATTCACATGTATATTTATACACACACAGTCTACAGGTATGTACATAGGCGTGTGAGTGCCGAGCTAAAGTGACGACCGATCTATAGTGCAGAGAAAGGTCATGGTGGGAGGAAAGCAGGAAGAGAAACAACTATTTGCCGAGCCGTTCAGTAAATAATTTCCGTGAGGTGATCCCCAACGAGAAGGGGGAGTAAGCAAACACTACTGGCAGCTGAGACATCCTCCGTAGGAAATGCGATCAGTCAATACTTGCTTACAAAAAAAAAAAAGACTTCCAGAAATACTGTGAAATTCAGCATCTTTCGAGGAAAACACCTTTCCGTTTTTTTCCAAAAGGGGGAAAGGGAGATATTCTCCTTTATTTTATGTAAAATTTAATTTCTTTTCCAGGTTTGAAAAGACTTAACCTGTTCAGAATGTGAGATGGAGTTTGGTTTTTCTAAAGTAAAATAGAATTTCATTCTATGAGAAAAGAGAATTCCATTTTTCTTTGTCAAGAAGAAAAATGGAATTTTCTTTATGAAAAATAAAATTGAAATATAATATTTTTCGCAAGTGGACACGAATTGTAGTTTTTTGGAATTAACATGGTAAATTCCACTTTTAGAGAAAAACTGAAAAACATATTTTTCAGAAACAAAATTAATTCCCCGCTTTCCAGGATGTAAATGGAACCAACTTAAAAAAATGAAAAGAGAGAGAGAGAGAGAGAGAGAGAGAGAGAGAGAGAGAGAGAGAGAGAGAGAGAGAGAGAGAGAGAGAGAGAGAGAGAGAGAGAGAGACTTTAATATAAATTATTCAATTTACGTTATTTCCAGAAAAAATCAAATACCTTCTCCAGAAAATGAGTACTCAAGATTTGTCCCTGGAAAAAGTGAATTTCAAATATTCAGAGAAAATTAAATTCCTAAGTATTTAAAAACAGAATGAAAACCCTGCTTGTTCAGAAATAAAATGAAATTCCGCATCTTTCGAGTAAAAGACCTTTCCATTTTCCAGAACGGGAAAAGGAGATAGTCTCTCTTTTTTCTCCCTTGTGTAAAACTGAACTTCTTTTCCAGGCTTGAAAAGAATCGCCCTCTCTTCAGAAAGCAAGATGGAATACACTTTTTGAAAAGTAAAACAGAATTTAGTGTTTTTCCAGGAAAAAACGTGGAATTTTAATTTTTTGCAAAAGTAAAATGAACTCTTATTTTTTCAGAAGTGGACATGAAATGGCATTTTTCGTAACTGAAACGAAATTCCACTTTCAGAAAAAAATGTAAATTAAATTGTTCAAAATTCTACTTTTAGAAAACACGAAAGTCCTCATTCTTAGGATGGAAATGGAATCTACCTCCTGTGGAAAACGAATTTCTCTTTTCCAGAAATTATACTAAATTTCCCTTTTTTTAGAAAAATAATTTAGTACCATCTCCAAGAAACAGTAGTACTTAAAATTTTTCATTTAAGAAAGTGAATTTCCAGTGTTCAGAAGTAACATTAAATTCCTACGTGGTCAGAAATAGAGCGAAATTCTTGCTTTTTTACAAACAAAAAATTCATTCAGAAGTAAAACAAATTGACAATTTTCATAGAAGCAAACTGAAATTCCACTGTCAGAGGTGACAAAAAGCACCTTTTTTTTAAACGTAACTTTTATTTTTTCCTAAAGAAAAAAAATTCCAGTCGTGAAACATTCATGTATCTGCTCCACCAAAACCCCATTGCAAAAGCTCTCCGTATGGGATACAATTTAAAAAAAACTATCTGATATTATTTTTATATGAAAAATTTTAAAGTTTAGGCATTAGATCAATTTCAAAGTGAACATTTTCTGCATCAGACATAATTCCAAAATGAAAAAATGTTCGTATCTGATACAATTCCATCGTGTAAAAAAAATCTGCAACTGAAATAATTCCAACATGAAAACTTTCTGCATCTAACACAATGCCGCTAAATACACTTTTTATATCTGACCAAATTCCACGATGGAAATTCTCTGTTTCTTACAGAACGCCACCTGAAGAGGTTCCACAACCAGTTACAATTCCGCCATAAAACTTTCTATATCTGCCACAATTCTACCAGGCTTCTGTAGCTGTAACTACTGTATACTGCAATGGAAACTGTATCTGCAACAATTCCTCCAAGAAAAATTTCTGTTTCCAACACAATGCTACTATGAATGAAAAACTTTCTTAATCTGCCACGCCACAACACTGACATGAAAATTCTATACATATATCAAAATGCTGCCATAAGAATTTTGTGTATCTGACAATTATACCATGAAACATTTCTATATCTAATCTAATTCCACACTGAAAACATTCTGTATTTATTACAATTCAGCCATAGTATCACTTTGAAAACTTTTCGTATCCAGCACAATTCCACCATGAAGAACATCTTCTTCAATAAACCCTTTCGGTAGCCAGCACCATGAAAATTTCCTGTATCCTCACCAATTCCGCCATGAAAACATATCTTATACTATTCCTTCATGAAAACTTTCAGTATCCTTAACAATTCGTTCATGAAAAATTTCTGTATCCTTAACAATTCTGCCATAAAAACTTTCTGTATCCTTTACATTTCTGCCAAGAAAACTTTCTTTATCCTTTACGTTTCTGCCAAGAAAATTTTTGTGTGCCATTTACATTTTTGTCAAGAAACCTTTCTGTATCATTTACATTTATGCCAAGAAACCTTTCTTTATCTTTACATTTCTGCCATGAAACCTTTCTGTATCATTTACACATATCTACCATGAAGCCTTTCTTTATCTTTACATTTCTGCCATGAAAACTTTGTTTCCTTTACATTTCTGCCATAAAAACTTTCCATATACTTGACATTTCTACCATGAAAACTTTCTGTTTCCGACCCAATTCCACAAAGAAAACTATAGCTCCTGACCATAAGTGAATGGCGTCTTATATCACCGAATTTTTTAGCCCAAATTTCATCCTTGTTTAGAAAAAGTTTACCAGAAACGAAGAAACATGAACCAAAAATTGTGCCTCTTCTTCCAAAAAGTCCCGTCGGAAAGTAACTAAAGACCTGCTGTTACCTTAAAGATCGAAGCTCCCCAAGAAACAAACAAAGCAAGCACAATTATTGCTTCTTGGCGTAATTATTCTCATTTACTCCTCATTGTTGCTTCTATTATTCATACTGTATTGTTTTGTCGATGCATATGCATTCTTACTAATGACTCCTTATACATATGTGATTTTCACCTTTGATGTGTAATGCATTCCTTTCCTTCTCTGCTTTTGTTTAAATAGATATGAAGTTAATTGCATTTATGGTTTGTTCAGAGTACGAAGCCCTCTAAACCACTGAAGGTTTGCCTCCACCTCCCAAGGTACAATCACCGCCGGAGGCCGAAGATTCTTCAGCAAGTCTATCGAGAGGGGTGGAGGGGGGAGGGGAGCGCCAAGGCGTTGGACGTAGGGGATGGTTCCCCCTTGGTGCAGGGGACTGGAAGAGAGTGCAGGGGCTAGGAGAGGAGTAGGTTGCTGGGAGGGGGTTAGGGGCCCTTGACAGATGTAGAGGGATGGGTGAGGTGCGGGGTTAGATGGGATCATGGGAGTTGTGTAAGGGGATAGGAATGGTGTTAAGGGAGGGGTGGATTGAAGGGGAAGAGTGTAGGGGATGGGAGGAATGAAGGGGGATGAGAAGGGCGTAGGAGCGATGGGAGGAGTGAAGGGGGATGGGAAATGTGTTAAGGAAGGGGTGGAGTGTAGGAGGAAGGGAAGTGTATGTAAGGAGTATATGGGGAAGGGTAGGAGTGTCGTTGGATGGGAGGGGTGTAGGGGCATGGGATGAGTGTACAGGGGGCAGGCAAGGTGGGCGTGATGTTCCCAAGGTCGTTCGTTGGTGGCGGTCACCGCCCAGAGCCTCTCCTTCCTTGATGGTCCTCGTCCTCACTGGCGCGACCATCGAAGCCCCGGGGGACATCTTCCGCGGCGACAGCGGAGTTGTTGTTTTTCTCCGAGCTCATCAAGCGCCGTCTGAACCTACCCTCCCCCTGCTCCTCACCACCCCCCAGCTCCTCAAACCCCCCCCCCCCCCCCCCCCACCTCCCTAACACATTACCATAGGATAATTGCTAGTAATGTTGGACTGGTGACGATAAGCACACATGGAGCCATCATGTGATTCCCACCCACTGGCCCTACACAATCCACAATAACATTATCATTATGGAATGGAATATGAGATTTAGGCTTGAAACCAGGCACTGGAATCCAAGAATAACGTTATCCTTTCACAATAAAAATATGATTCCCACTAAAGGAAAACGTGATCCTCCAAATAAAACGGCGTTTTACGAAAGCGAGTTTTTTTTTTTTTTTTTTATTTGTTAGCCAGACTTGACCGTCTGTCGCTCCCTGCTCACTAGTACCAGTGCTACCAGCGTCTGAAAAATCTTTCAAGATTTTGAAAAATTTACTCGAAAGCTAGAAACGGAAATGTGAAAATCTCAGAATTCTTGAAAATGATGCACAGAAAGTCCTGAAAACAGACAATCTAGGGGAAAATGAAAGCAGGCTTCGGTCATACAGCTGCTCAGTGTTCATGTCACAACTTTCTTGTCAGATCTGCGAGAGGTTTCGTTTAGAAGACGGTGTCATTGCTATGTTGCAGTGTCATTGCTATGTTGCACAATATGGAGCCAAAGGAAACAACAAGTACTGAAAGACAGACGAAGTCCATCATTAAACTTGCCCTGTACTTTCCTTCTTTATTGTCTGAGCATCAGCTTGATGACTTACAGGAAGAATGGAGGGCCCTTAATTGGGAAAAGGAGACAGTGCATCCCAAGCTTTCTCAGGAAGTACCTGAAATCTGGCATAATCTAAGGAATATATTAGAAGGAAATGGTCAGTCCAAGTTTAGTTTATTGTCCGACTTCATGTCTGCCCTTGTATTGCCAGACTCTTCAGCCTACTGTGTTGAATTAATATTTTCCCAATTAAATCTGGTGGAGACGAAACAAACGCCGCTCTTTTGATGGCGTGTTTTGTCTCGCTTTATAATTCTGAATCCTTGCTATCGTAATACGCCCCAAATAAAAACATGATTTCCCACCGCCCCCCAAAATAAAAACAGTTAAAGATAAGTACTAACTTTGTATCCCTTTTTTTTCAAAATCATGAAAATTCTATATTATACTTCAAGTCAATGTTAAATAATGCAGAGAATTCTTAAAATCTCGGTTTTCCAGTATTTTTTATATTTATCGAAAAAAAACGGAGCATTCGAATTTGAGAGAAATATCTTCCCCACCGGGATTCGAATCAGGCTTAGGAGAGTAATGGTGGTTCATCCATAAACCATTCAAGTTATTTAAATGGAATATATTCGGTTTGTAATCATTAAATTCTTGTTTTTATGGTGTTTTTACGTTGCATAGAACCAGTGGTTACACAGCAACGGGACCGACGGCTT
>NC_087209.1:75851702-75869202 GCF_015104395.2 Macrobrachium nipponense
TGCTTGGACGTGGTTCACATCCTGCCTATTGGCCACCAGTCTAACTGGCTTTAAATGGATACCAGTGACTGTTGGGGTCAATGAAGAGGGCATGTAGCTAGAAATAGCAATACTCTTCAGATGGACTTGCTGATAAACCAGAAAGCGGTAAGCTACTGCCGTCACCCACTCAAAACGTAAAAGACGTTTGATGAACGAAAAACTAAACATAAATCCTCTAACCTACAACTTCAGTTATAGGAGATAAAGAGGAGAAGCGGAAATGTTAGAATTCAAAGATGGAACAAGCCGTTTGATATATAAGGACTCAAGGCTAGTTATGTAATTACTATGGCTTGTTCCAACAATAGAGAAATGCTTTTTATTTATTTCAATTTTACATATGGAGGCATGATTCTTTATATTATAAAATTCTGGTCTACTAAATTTCTGACCAGTTCTAAAATTGCATCCCACATGGCTACAATATCTCATCTGCAGTAATCTGAGGCTTGATCCAACGTAAATACTGGGACATTCCAGGCACTTGAATTTATAAATAACGTTGTATAAGTCTTTTCAGTTATTTTCACATATCACCCACTTCTGACCCCTTCTCACCATCTGGGCTCAGCTTGAACTTGAAGTGACATTGGAAGTGTCTCTGTTCATCTTAGCGACCTCACAAACTATTGGTTAAACACTAACATCAGTCATTTTCGACACTTTATTTTTCACACCTTCTCACACCCCCTTCCATTCAGGGCTGAATTTGGATTTAAAAGGGTGTCAAGATTGTCACTCTTGATCTCAGCAACCTTGAAAACTATGAATCAGACACTAAGGGGAGTGCCACTATTCATCTCAGCGACTTCGGAAACTATGGATTAGACACTGGTATCTGTCGCTTTTTATCATTTGTACATGCTGTCAATTGAAATTGACAGCATCGGGAGAGTCACAATTTATCTCAGTGACCTCGAAAATTATGGATTAGCCACAAATATCTGTCTTATTCATTTATTTTGACGTTTCACCCCTTCCCCACCCATTCCCACACACCCTGCCCCCTTCGGAGCCAGTGATGTCTTACCCCAAACAGTATTCTTTTCCAGATGGTAAGTTATATGTATACCAAATTTGGTTGAAATTGCTCAATGCATACATATATATATATATATATATATATATATATATATATATATATATATATATATATATAATATATACATATATATATATATATATAACATATATATATATATATATATATATATATATACATATATATATATATATATATATTATATATATATATATATATATATATATATATATATATATATATTATATATATATATATATATATATATATACTTTGCCAAACCTCTACACTTTGACAGGATTACATATATATATATAACTTGTAAGACTTTCACTCCTGATGAGCTTAAGTTTAATAATGCAGAGGACAGCGAGAAGACTGGAGATCATTTCTTCCTTTTATTTAGACCTACGTTTCGGGAATCCTTTCCCATCTTCAGGGCTATAAATAGAACTAATTTTTACAATATTAGAAAATATGCTAAAATAAGCTAATAATTATAAGAAATATAGTTTTGTCGTTTAGCTACAAGAAAAATAAAAACTACACAGCGAATTTAAGCTAAAAGTAAATTTAAACACTGAATAACTTAGTAAAATAACAGATCAAAAAGCAAAACAAAAAATAAATATTGAAAAAATGAACAAAGAAAGCATTTTGCCAGACTTATTGTTAAGAGGTTTGGTTGTTAACTGATGGAGAACAGCATAGCCAAAAGGCGATGTTAGAGAAGTAAAAAAAAGGTAGAGAGAAAGAGAATGTAATAAGCAGTTAGGCAATGTTTAATGGTGTTGAGGTAGTTTGGTTGTTCAAGGAAGGAGACAGTTTTTTTATGTAAAGAGATTCTAAAAGAAGGAGCAAAAAATAATCAGTAGTATGACAGAGTATTTCAAAATGCTTATACATTATGTCAGTTTTACATGAATTTGAATGGTTTTACATGAATATGAATGTCCCAGTTGCCATCCCATGACCCATGGCGGGCCTACCCTACCATCCCGGGAACCACGGTGGTCCTGGCCTCGCTGTCCCAGGACTCGTGGTGGGCCTGGCCCGCCATCCCGGAACCTGTGGCAGGCCTGCCCCTCCGTCTCTCCTGCCCTGCCGTCCCGGGACCCGTGGCAGGAGTGGCCCGCCATCCCAGGACCCGTGGTTGGCCTGCCCTGCTGTCCTGAGACCCATGATGGGCCTGGCCCACTGTCCCGGGACCAGTGGCAGGAGTGCCCCACCGTCCTAGGACCCGTGGCGGGCCTCCCCTGCCGTCCAAGGACCCGTGGCAGGCCTGGCCCACAGTCCCGGGACCAGTGGTGTGCCTGGCCCGTTGTCCCGGGACCTGTGGTGGCCTGCCCTGCCGTCCTGGGACCAGTGGCGTGCCTGGCCCGCCGTCCTGGGACCCGTAGCGGGCCTGGCCCGCCATCCTGGGACCCGTGGCAGGCCTGCCCCGCTGTCCCGGGACCCGTTGCAGGCCTGCCCTGCCGTCCCAGGACCACTCAACACCTCACCTTATCTTTATGTTCACAATATGCCACTGATTCTTAACACTGTTCCTGGAGCTCCCACAAATCCTATCGATTTCCTCGGCTTCTGGATCCCCCTGACTTTCGTATGATTTTGTGGATTCTTGCCATTTTTCTGCAGCTTCGAGGAATGAATAAAACTATATGAAAACATTTTATCATAATTATTCCTGTACTAGTTCAATATCCATCAAGAATTAACAAAGCAAAGTTATTTCAAAACAAACTTTCTCTTCAATTTACACGATCTGATCCTGCCATTCTCTGAAGACGGACATCCTTCTTCTGCACTTTAAAGTTGTCCTCATCCAGGTGTCTCTACTCCTCCAAGATGTTCTTCAGGTCCAAGACCAATTTCTCCTCACTCCTCACAGCTTTCGATCCTCGTCTTCCAGCTGGTTGTTCCGTTTGCCCTGGAAACCGGTCTTCCTCTCCATCGACTTGAGGCGACGATTTCATTCCTCTAGAAGGCATGTCAGCTCTCTCCTTTTGAGTTTCGCGGCCGGAACTTCACACTGCAGTCCACACTTTTCCTTCGTGAGGTCTTCCACTTCCTTCTGCAGGCCCTGGAACCTAAGGTCGAGGTCTTTACTGTCGGATTCGTGCTTTTCGGTCGCGTCGTTTTGTTCTTGGATGAACCTCACCATCTGCGCTGCTTCTTCGGTCTTTAGCTGCAGGTCTTTCTCCTTCTGTCGTAGGAGTTCCTCTTGCCTCTCAACCTGGCAGTTTGCCTCTGCCAACTGCACTGTCAGTTCCCTTAGCCTCTCACATAGGGCATCGTTTCTCTGCCCAATTTCCTTTGTGTTGTCCATCAGCTGCTGATTTTTCTTCTGTGACCTTGAGGATCTTGTCTTCCAGCTGCCGTTTCTCCCTTTTCTCTTGATTGTTCTCCTTCTTCAGAAAAAACGTCTCAGCTTCGAGCAAGTGGGACCTCTCTTGCCAGACCTGCTGTTGCAACACCTCCTGAGGAGTGATCTGCATCACATGAGCGCGTTCTTCCCTTCCGCCCGCCTTCTGAATCTCTTCATGGAGGTCGAGCCTCTGTTGCAGCTGAAGAATTATCCTGTCCAAGTTCACCTGCTGCTCTCTCTGGCACTGGATGGTGTCTCGCAAGGCCACGATTCTTTCGTTCGGTTCCTTTTCCTTGGGCTGTTCAGCTCCATTTTCAGTAGTCAGGAGGAACCTCACCAGTGAATAAGCAGCCACATTAAACAAGATGACAATTCCTGCGTTAGACTTCAACGTCCCAACAACAGCTGCTGCCGCCTGCCGAGACCAGGTAAGGCCACATTTTCTTCAATCTGGAGTCCACATCCAAATTGTTACCTGCAGGCTCCAGAAGCCATACACAATTTGTATCCTCTCCTCTCCTCTCTCTTGATTTTTCCTTGATTTTCTATATTTTACGAGAGATATTTCGATTTATCAAAATATAGCAGGAAATATTCTGAAAGATTTTTAATTATGCCTTGTCTCTTGGTGTTATAAATTGCAGAAATCTCTCTCTCTCTCTCTCTCTCTCCCCTGTACGGGATCTTTTTAGCTCTCAAGTTTGTAAGAACATTAGGAATTTTTTGCAGTACGTATCTTTTTTGTCTGATCTCTCTCTCTCTCTCTCTCTCTCTCTCTCTCTCTCTCTCTCTCTCTCTCTCTCTCTCTCTCTCTCTCGTCGATGCGGTATTTTTTTTCATCTTATCTATTAAAATAAATTTGGGGATTTTCCTTTATTTATCTTTTTGTCTGTAAGAAAAACAATACTAACTACAAACGGGCAATTGTAACAGGAAAAAATGGCAATTTTTCTAAGCTAAGTTTTATTTTGATTGAATTTTACAAGATAACTAAAAGATACAATTCTAAATGAATTAGCCGAGACATCAAGAGAAATTATATATATATATTTATATATGATAAATAACTACTGAACCATAATGATTTTCGAAAGCTATAGGTAAGTTTTAAGATTATAAATTTATATCATATGGATACAAAGAAAAGATAAAACGAAATGTGATTATATTAAATTTTGTCTTATAGAAAAGTGAAAATAAGATATAAAGGAGTATAATGTTATTAGAACATAACTTCGTTCGTCAATTGAAATGCAATAGAGAAATAAAGTAGAAAATACTAACAACCCCATTTCTATTTAAGGCCAAATGACACTAGACTCACTATGACTGACGTCAAAAATAGGTCCAGCTCAATTTGTGACTTGACTCGACGCGACGCGACGTGACGTCACTCGATGAATGCGGTGTGAACGGCTTCTTTCAAAGGCCCATAGAAAGCAGTGTTCAACTGGGTTGGCGATTCACTGTGAGTCATGAATTAACGTGATTCGACGCGATGCGACGCGACGCGACGCATTTGGTGTGAACGCACCCTAAGACACTTCGACCAGACAATTGACGTTACAGGGTTCTGGGCGGGAAGGACTTATTAAGACTAAGTGGATACTTAGGTAACTGGAATAGAGCACTTGTGCCAAAACACGGTCCTCCTTAAAATCGACACATTTTACATACTTCTTTTAAGATAAATGGATATTACTTATACTTTCGTTGGCTGATTTTCTTGTTTATGTGAAGACATTGTGGATGAGTGCTCGACTTCAGTGTGCTTGGCTGTGGTTCGTTACCTGCCTACTGGCCACCTGTCTAGGCGACTTTACATGGATACCAGCCATTGTTAAGGTTAATGAAAAGGGCATATATACGTGTATATATATATATATATATATATATATATAATATATATATATTATATATATATATATAGTCTGAAGTTTTATATATATATATATATATATATATATATATATATATATATATATATATATATATATATATATATACTGGTGTGTTGTTACAACAGAATTCCATCTAATAAAAGGGGCCCATGAAAACGTCAAAATATAGAGAGAAAATACTATATTTCAGAGACTGCTGTCTCTGTTCAGGTAGCTAATGAGGAGATACAGCAGTCTCTGAAATATAGTATTTACTTTAACTTCAGACTATTCTAATGACATTTTAACATGTTCAAGTAAATTGCTCTATTCATGAAGGGGGCGTGAAACCTTTCTACCTTTGTTGCATATACGTGGGACTCTTCTTGCATGACACCTATAATTGATATGAACCCTCATCACGTCAACGACTACCTTTACGCAGAGAGAAACTTGCTGCTATGGAATCAAACACAATAACGTAAGAAACGCCAAAGATGACACCGAGGATGCAGTATCCATAATAACAATGGCATAAAACGTCGTTTTTTTTTTATGTAGGACGTATTGAAGTTCTGCTCTTATCAAGGCCAGTCTGTGGCTGTTGCTACGGCAGATGACTTAAGGTCTCCGATAGATGCTAGCCAAAAGCCCCGACTGACGCAGTGCAGACTCTACTATTAAGACTGTAGAGAGACACAGAGTGCCATTATGCTAAAAGGCGTCAGCGTCCAAAGACCCACCGTGAGGTCAGGTGGCTGACTGTCTGACGAGGCAGGCAGTCAGTCGTCAAACAAGACTGTCCGTCAGCTTTGGAAGGAATACCTTCTTTCATTCTGCATTGAAGCCTATTATCTTTTTCTCAAGTTTCGACAGACCTTCAAAGGAAAGTGCTCTGGAGTGTCAGATCTTTCCTCTGCTTCAACTCTGCTTGGCACTCCTCTGGGGTCATCATTCTGGCATTTTATCCAGACATTTTAAAATTAATAGGCTTTAGACGTGTCGTACTCGGTGAAAATTTTATGAAAGTAATGTACATGAGAAAACGACTTAACGAAAAACATAACCAAGCGAAATAACTATTACAAAAAGTGGGAAACCATCATGATGATTTGTTAACTTTAATAATAATAATAATAATAATAATAATAATAATAATAATAATAATAATAATAATAATAATAATAATAATAATAATAATAATAATAATAATAATAATAGATAAACTAACAACGTTCCAATTAATATTAGAGCATAGTTTGGTAAGAAGCCCCCCAATCAGACATGTGTTAAATATAAATGCCATTATGTTCAGCACAACACGCGTAGATAAGCAGATGTGTGCAAAGACACGTTTGTATCTGAGTTCAGCGTTAACCACCACAAGTTGTGAAGTGAACTATGCACTATTTTCGAAAACTACACTTTACTATATAAGTCTGACAAGTATTACATGTGGGTAACCGTTTCTGTCTCGTCGGAAATTATTTATTCGCTCTTTCATTAAAGAGGACTGAATTAATTAATTTATTTATCTAAATTTTTACTCATTTATCATTAAATGGTTTCAACAGACTTCTGAAGAGCATTTTGAGACACTCTTAGTGGAGATTCAAAGATCTGGATCATTTAAAGTTTGAGAGAAACTGCAAGACTACTTGTGGTGACCACAACGCAAAGATCCTTTAGTACGGTTTACAGAATGCCGCGAGAGGCACACTGTAAGCAGTACACCAATACAAGGAAAGATGTCAGAAAAGGGGCAGCCACTGTCCAATTCTGTGTTCGAGATAATTGCTTTGCTCTGTGGCCATATAAAGTTTCAAGATTAGATTTTAAACAAGTAAATGCAGTGAGTGGATGATAATGGATGGAAAAGCTCTGTAAGGATGTGCAATGGTGCTGGAAGCAACGAGGTACCTCCACTCCAACGACACAGTAATACGATCTTTTTTTAAACTTTTGATCCCTATAATCCACCTACTTTCAAGAAGCGTGTCTATTGCAACAATTGGGGTTAGGACCTCTGTAATTCCTTCCCTGTTCTTCTCCTTCCTTTCCTACCAGTCTTCGGGTTTTCCTTTCCTGAAATTCTTCATAAGAACGAAAAAGAAATGTTCTGACGTCGGCTGCAAATATACCGATTCGCAAATATATCTGGTAGGTATATATATGACTAATTATAAATTATCATTAAAAATAATACTTGATAAGCAAGATATGAACGGCCAAGAACCAATGATCATGTCTAACATGAAGCAATAACACAGAGTCGAAAGTCTAATTTTTAAAATAAATTAAGTCCAAAAAATCTCTTGACAGGTGGGCGCCCTTGGAGTTAAAAGCATCATGGAATTCTCTTATGCAAGCATACGCCAGTTCTTTGACTTCCCGTACCATCTCATACATGACAATATTCAACATTCGTGTAGACATAAGACCACCTCGTCTAAAACTTACTTCTACGTCAAACCAGTCGCTATCCATTTACATAAAGTAACTTTGATGTCAGTAGCAGGATTCGAACCCGCATCCAGAGATTCAGAACGAGGTCACATTGCCGACCTGATCACGAGAAGGATAAATGTCTTTTGCCGCTCATACATAATATACTTGTCGAATTCAGATACATTTTCGCTTACTCGGGGAGTAAGCCTACAAATTACTTTGCTGTTGTTCTAGTTGGGGGGACAGGAAAGCCCTATGGAAGAGCCTAAAAAGGTCTGAAAAATGTGTTTTGCGTCGAGTTACAGATACAGGAAATTTGGGATAGGATATTTATGATTTATTCATTAGAATGAAAATATAAAATAAAATAATGTGCATGTTAAACAGTAGAGAAAAATAATTTCTAATAAAATATAGCGTATTTATTCTTATTTTCGTTGAAACAAGGCTCTATTTGACCGTAGATTTTGGCACAGTTTAATTCATTTGGTGTACCGAAATTAGGCTATGTTTCTCTACGATTATTTTGTTTCAACTTATAACTGAGAATATGTGAACACGTTTAATTTGCGTCCTTTTCATTTGATCATTGTTGTTAGTATGAGTAGAATTGGGTATCAGTATTAATCACGAAGACCAATTCACGTAAGTTAGGACTATAATGTATACAACTTATGCGCAAGGGGAAGATCTGGAGGTCGGATCACGCCTTGTTTAAGAGTTGGAATAGGCCCATTCTCACCACCGAAGAATAGTTTTCATTGCATTTTATGTTGACAAATATTTGTACAATCTACTGATCACTTTTTACCAGATACTTATGTGATTGTAATGACCACAATGACCTCTGAACTTCTCGAATTCTTCACACTTTTTTTTTTCCATGTAGAATGTGACACAAGAATTTAAAGCTTAAGTAAAATTTAGCGTGAATTGATTGCTAACATCAAAAGGACTATAACTGAGAGGGGCGTTTACTTTTTGGCTGGAGGTTATTGCACGTCGAAATAGAAAATGCAACTTCGAAAAAAACGAAAATTGGAGAAAACAATCTGGAACAGGAGACGATGCGGAATGATTTCGCGAGTCTAAAAAAGTAAGGGACAACCAGGAAGACAAAAAACAAATGAAGGTTACAGAGAGAGAGAGAGAGAGAGAGAGAGAGAGAGAGAGAGAGAGAGAGAGAGAGAGAGAGAGAGAGAGCAAAATTACACAGACTGAGAGGCAAAATTGAAGGTAGATAAGTAAACAGAGAGATAATGTAAAAGAGTAAAAGAGTAGTAAAAGTGGAAATACAATGGAGAATAACAGGTGAGAGAGGAAGGATAAAAAAACAAGACTAGTAAAGATTGAAGCGAGAGAGAGAGAGAGAGAGACGAGAGATAGAGAAGAGGATAGGAGATAGAAAGGAGCATTAATGAAACAGAGAAGCATAACCGAAGGCAGATAAATGAATAGAGAGATAGAGTAAATGACTTATAGCTGGAGACAGAGAAAAGTAATTAGAGAGAGAGAGAGAGAAAGAGAGAGAGAGAGAAAGAGAGAGAGAGAGAAAATACGCAGCCATAATCAGGATATCTGCTTGACAGGGCAGCGCGCCAGACGTCGTAGATAAACGCACCAGAAATCGAAAAAAAAAAAAAAATTCCCCAGAGTTCCTCTCTGAGAAAATTCAGCAATGAGCTTGATAACACAATTATCTCCGCTAGGGAGCTGACTTGCAAGAACTGAGAGGCAAGGAACTCGAATGCCAAAAAAAACAAATTGAAAAATTATGGAGGGAATGACATATGGTCACTGGGTAGTGTGGCCTGTGCTGATGTGTGTATATAAATATATATATATATATATATATATATATATATATATATATATATGTGTGTATATAAATATTATCTATATAGATATAAATATTATGTATATATGGTAATCTATATATATATCGATGTATTAATAATATATATATATAATATATATATATAATGATGTATAATATCTATATATAATATTATATATTGGTATGTATATATATATAGGTATATATATTATATTTATTTTTTAAAAAATATGTACTGTAATTATTATATATAATATTAATATATATATATCTATTTTTATATAGCTCTCTCGTTTTTCTACTTATCCGCATAAGGGAATTTTATAGCTGTTTCAACGGTATTAAATTTATACAGAATCTTCTCAATTCTTTTCATTATCTTTTTCTCATCAGCATGTAGCTGGTACTATATCTGGTTCCCTAAGGACTTATAAGGATTTCAGTTGTCTTAGGTTTATTTCCTCTTGACTTGTCGATACGTAGTTTACAGGCATTTATAGCGGGCTGGGCGTGTACACAATCGGTGGGTAGGTCGGTAAGCAGGGATTTTAATTGGTCGTTGGTCGGTGACAAGATCTGCCCCGCCTGCTATAAATACCTGTAAACCACGTATCTCAATTCATTTTCTTGTATACTCTCTTAGATGATGACTGCCTGTGCGCTGTCGACAAGTCAGAAGAAATAAATCTAAGACTACTGAACCTGATATAGTAGAGCTACATGCTGATGAGATAAAGATAATGAAAAGAATTGAGATTCTATACAAATTAAATGCCGTTGAAACAGCTATAATATTCTATGCTACTGCCCACAGAGAAGGCCTCCTTCATAATAATAATAATAATAATAAGCATCATAATTTATTTCCCAACATACACAAATCTAAACGAGCAGTTCTCATCATCAACCAATTCATAATAGCAGAAAAAAATATCAACAAATCAATATAAAAAACAGGCGACCCATAAAAAAAACAAAGACAAGTAACAATGCGTAACGTCTTTTACAAAATATAACTCAAGTCCTTCACTCAGGTAAGAGAAAGAAAACAGAGATAGTTCCGAGGGTGACCTTGAAATAGTCTTCCTAGAAGGGTAACCACAATTCCCTTTTTGTGTCGACCTTGATGACCATAATTAAAGGTCCTCTTGGGAAGAAGACGAAGGCTGTCACGGAGCCCTCACGGGAAAGGTCCCAGTTGTTGACGTAGCTCGTCTTTCACGAAGTGCCATCCATCATTTCGTGTTGGTATCTTTTTTTCGGGGGGGGGTGTTATTTTGGGGGGGAGGAGAGTGATGAAGGGTAGGTTAGGGACGAGGACCCGGATCATTGACCCCCAAGGGTTTTCGGGGGTCGTTATCTTTATAGATATTTTTGCAGTCTTTTGTTTATGTTTTTAACGATACACACTCAAGCTTGAGCCCAGGGGAAAGTATGTAAAGAAATTTGTAGCGTGAGGTATAAAGAATCTACTGGTCACATTATCTGGTACATGCATATATATAATATATATATATATTATATCATATATATATATATATATATCTATATCTATATATATATATACACATAAGATATATCATACATATATACATACAATAAGTCAATATCAAACATTACCGTGATTCATATACATATATCGACTACAATGTCCTATATCTAATCGCTACCTCGGAATGCTAAACTATTAATATATTTTCATATTACCTCGAGCTTTACAAGTTCCTTTAATATCTAATTTCGGCTTAACTCGGGGAATTTTTTTTAATAATATTTTCATATATGCTGAAGGAAGGGTGAATTTTTTCTCGATAATAGATTTACCTGTACTTGGGGCGCGAACGCAGGTACATTATAAATCCAGGAACGTCAGTGGAAGCTATAACACTCAACCACCGCGAGAGGCTTAAAGGTATATGTCGTCTCTCACCTCAAATACTTTCTCGCGCTGAAGTATTCGTTTGGTTTGGAGACAACATCAACCCCCCTCTCGAACTCCGGTAGTTAAGTATCGCCTTTTGACAACACGTAAGCATTTTACATAAGGTCATATCACCATTACCGGGTGATTTCATATACATATATCGAGCTACAATGTCCGTTTAATATCTATTCCGCTCTACCTTGGAATTAATATATTTTCATATTATGCTTAACCGAAGGGGGGAACAAATTTTTTCACGATAATAGATTTACCTGTACTTGGGCGCGAACGCAGGTACATTATAAATCCAGGAACGTCAGTGGAAGCTATAACCTCTCAACCACCGCGAGAGGCAGTAAAGGGTATATTGTCGTCTCATCACCTCCAAATACTTTCATCGGCAGCTGAAGTATTCTTTGGTTTGGTTTGGACAACTCAACCCGCCTCGACTCGCTAGTTAAGTAAGCTTTTTGGACTTTTGAACAACCGTAGCATTTTACATAAGTTCATATCAAACTTACCCGGTGATTCATATACATTATATCGAGCTAACAATGTCCCTTTAATATCTATTTCGCTCTAACCTCGGAATTATAATTTTCTTTCATATATTGGCTTAACCGAATGGTGGAATTTTTTTCTCGATAATAGATTTACCTGTACTTGGGTCGCGAACGCAGGTACTTATTTAAATCCAGGAACGTTCAGTGGAAGCGTATAACCACTCAATCCAACCCCGGCGCGAGAGGCTTAAAGGTATATGTCATCTCTCACCCGCGAGTCAAATACTTTCTCTAGCTCTGAAGTATTCGGTTGGTTTTGGAGACAACATCAACCCGCCATCGACTCCGGTAGTTTAAGTAGCGCTTTTGACAACACGTAAGCATTTTTACATAAGTCATATCACATTACCAGTGAATTCATATACATAGTAATCCGAGCTACAATTTGTCCTTTAATATCTATTCGCTCTAACCTCGGTAATTAATGATATTTTGTCATATATGCTTAACCGCGAAGGGGAATTTTTTGTTTCTTCGGTTAATCTATTTACCTGTACTTTGGGAAAGTGGGCGGCGAACGCAGGTACAGTTATGAAATCCAGGAACATCAGTGGAATCTATTAAACCACTCAAACCACCGCGCGAGAAGGCTTAAAGGTATATGTCGTTCTCTCCCTGCCTCAAATACTTTTTCTCGCGCTGAAGGTATTCGTTGGTTTGGGAGACAAGAACGAGGAACATCAACCCGCCTCGACTCCGGTAGTTAAGTTAGCGCTTTTGACAACTACTTAGCATTTTTAACATAAGTCATTATCACATTACCGTGAATTCATATACATAATATCGGAGCTACAATGTCCTTTAATATACTACTTCGCTCCTAACCTCGGAATTAATATATTTTCATATATGCTTAAACCTGAAGGGGAATTTTTTGTTTCTCGATAATAGATTTATCCTGTACTTGGGCGTCGAACGCAGGTACATTATAAATTCCAGGAACTTCAGTGGAATAGCTATAACCAACTCAACCACCGCGGAGGAGGCTTAAAGGTATATGGGTCGTCTCTCACCTCCAAATACTTTCTCGCGCTGAAGTTTATTCGTTGGTTTTGGAGAACAAACATCAACCCGCCGCCTTCGACTCCGGTAGTTTAAGTAGCCGCTTTTGACAACACGTAGCATTTTTAACAGTAAGTCATATCACATTACCGTGAATTCATATACATTTATCTCGACGCTAACAATGTCCTTTGTAACGCTTTCTTATTCGCTCTAAACCTCCGGCAATTAATATATTTTCATATATGCTTAACGCGGACGGGGTAATTTTTTCTCGTAATATATTTACCTGTACTTGGGCGGCGAACAGCCATGGTACAATTATAAATCCAGGAACGTCAGTGGAAGCTATAACCACTCAACCACCACGAGGGAGGCTTAAATAGTATAAATGTCGTCTCTCACCTCAAATACTTTCTTCGGCGCTGAGTATTCGTTGGTTTCGGAGACAACATCAACCCACCTCCTCGACTCCGGTCGTTACGTAGCGCTTTTGACAACACGTAGCATTTTACATAAGTACATATCACATTACCGTGATTCTATATACATATATCGACCTACAATGTCCTTTAATATTATTCGCACTCTACCTCGAATTAATATATTTGTCATATATGCTTAAAAACCGAAGGGGAATTTTTTCTCGAAAATAGATTCCGTACTTGGGCGCAAAGAACGCAGGTAAGTTATAAATCCAGGAACGTCCAGTGGAAGCTATAACCATCAACCCCGCGAGAAGGCTTTAAAAGGTATATGTCGTCTCTCACCTCAAAATACTTTCCTCCGCGCTGAAATGTAATTCGTTGGTTTGGAGACAACATCAACCGCCTCGACTGCCGGTAGGTTAGACGCTTTTGAAACAACGACACTATCGGGGTTTTATCCTGATTAGCATTTTACACATAGTATATCACTATACCGTGATTCATATAATATTATCGAGCTTACAATGTCCTTTAATATCTATTCGCTCTTACCTCGGAATTAATATATTTTCATATATGCTTAACCGAAGGGGAATTTTCTCGTAATAGATTAACCTGTAACTTGGGGCGCGACCGCAAGGTACATTATTAAATCCGAGGTAAATCTATTATCGAGAAAAAATTCCCTTCGGTTTAAGCATAATGAAAATATAATTAATTCCGACGTAGAGCGAACTAGATATTAAGGACATTGGGTAGCTCGTATATGTATATGAATCAACGGTGAATGTGATAATGACTTATGTTAAAAATGCTACGTGTGTCAAAACCGCTACTTAAACTACCGGAGTCGAGGCGGGTTGATGTTGTCTCAAACCACGGAATACTTCAGGCGAGAAAGTATTTGAGGTGAGAGACGACAATACCTTTAAGCCTCTCGCGGTGGTTGAAGTGGTTAATAGCTTCCACTGACGTTCCTGATTTATATGTTACCTGCGTTTCGCGCCAAGTACAGGTAAATCTGATTGATCGAGAAAAAATTTTCCTTCGTTAAGCATATAATGAAATATTCAATTCCGAGGTAGAGCGGAATAGAATATTAAAGGACCATTGGTAGCTCGATATATGTATATGGAATCACGGTAATAGTATATGACTTATTAAATGCTACGTTTGTCAAAGCGCTACTTAACTACCGGAGTCGAGGGCGGGTTGATGTTGTCTCCCAACCAACGAATACTTCAGGCGAGAAAGTTATTTGAGGCTGAGAGACGACATATACCTTTAAGCATCTCGCGGTGGTTGAGTGGTTATAGCTTCCACTGACTTTCCTGGATTTATAATGTACCTGCATTCGCGCCCAAGTACAGGTAAATCTATTATCGAGAAAAATTCCCCTTCGGTTTAAGCATATATGAAAATATATTTTAATTTCCGGAGGTAGAGCGAAATAGATATTAAAGGACAATTTGTAGCTCGAATATATGTATATGAATCACGGTAAAATGTGATATGACTTTATGTAAAAATGCTACGTGTTGTCAACAGCGCCTACTTAACTACCCGAGTCGAGGCGGGTTGATGTTGTCTCCAAACCAAACGAATACTTTCTGCGCGAGAAAAGTATTTGAGGTGCAGAGACGACATATATCCTTTAACGGCCTCTCGCGGTTGGTTGAGTGGTTAATAGGCTTCCACTGACGTTCCCTGGATTTATAATGTATCCCTGCGTTCCGCCCGCCAAAGTAACCAGGTAAATCTTTAGTTATCGAGAAAAAATTCCCCTTCGGTTAAGCATATATGAAAATATATTAATTCCGAGGTATGAGCGAAATAGATAGTTAAAGAATATTGTAGCTCGATTATGTTTTATCTGAATCACGGTAATTGTGATATGACTTGTGTAAAATGCTACGTTGTCAAAAGCGCTACTTAACTACCGAGTCGAGGCGGGTTGATGTTGTCTCCAAAACCAAACGAATACTTCAGCGCGAGGAAAGTATTTGAGGTGAGAGACACATATACCTTTTAAGCCTCTCGCGGTGGTTGAGTGGTTATGCTTCCACTGACGTTCCTGGATTTTATAATGTACCTGCGTTCGCGCCCAAGTACAGTAAATCTATTATCGAGAAAAAATTCCCTTCGGTTAAGCATATATGAAAATATATTAATTCCGAGGTAGAGCGAATAGATATTAAAGGACATTGTAGCTCGATATATGTATATGAATCACGGTAATGTGATATGACTTATGTAAAATGCTACGTGTTGTCAAAAGCGCTACTTAACTACCGGAGTCGAGGCGGGTTGATGTCTCCAAACCAACGAATACTTCAGCGCGAGAAAGTATTTGAGGTGAGAGACGACATATACCTTTAAGCCTCTCGCGGTGGTTGAGTGGTTATAGCTTCCACTGACGTTCCTGGATTTATAATGTACCTGCGTTCGCGCCCAAGTACAGGTAAATCTATTATCGAGAAAAAATTCCCTTCGGTTAAGCATATATGAAAATATATTAATTCCGAGGTAGAGCGAATAGATATTAAAGGACATTGTAGCTCGATATATGTATATGAATCACGGTAATGTGATATGACTTATGTAAAATGCTACGTGTTGTCAAAAGCGCTACTTAACTACCGGAGTCGAGGCGGGTTGATGTTGTCTCCAAACCAACGAATACTTCAGCGCGAGAAAGTATTTGAGGTGAGAGACGACATATACCTTTAAGCCTCTTGCGGTGGTTGAGTGGTTATAGCTTCCACTGACGTTCCTGGATTTATAATGTACCTGCGTTCGCGCCCAAGTACAGGTAAATCTATTATCGAGAAAAAAATTCCCCTTCGGTTAAGCATATATGAAAATATATTAATTTCCGAGGTAGAGCGAAATAGATTTATTAAAGGACATTGTAGCTCGATATATGTATATGAATCACGGTAATGTGATATGACTTATGTAAAATGCTACGTGTTGTCAAAAGCGCTACTTAACTACCGCAGTCGAGGCGGGTTGATGTTGTCTCCAAACCAACGAATACTTCAGCGCGAGAAAGTATTTGAGGTGAGAGACGACATATACCTTTAAGCCTCTCGCGGTGGTTGAGTGGTTATAGCTTCCACTGACGTTCCTGGATTTATAATGTACCTGTGTTCGCGCCCCAAAGTAACAGTAAATCTATTATCGAGAAAAAATTCCCTTCCCCTTCGGTTAAGCATATATGAAAATATATCAATTCCGAGGTAGAGCGAATAGATATTAAAGGACATTGTAGCTCGATATATGTATATGAATCACCGGTAATGTGATATGACTTATGTAAATGCTACGTGTTGTCAAAAGCGCTACTTAACTACCGCAGTCGCGGCGGGTTGATGTTGTCTCCAAACCAACGAATACTTCAGCGCGAGAAATATTTGAGGTGAGAGAACAACATATCCTTTAAGCTTCTCGCGGGGTGAGTGGTTATAGCTTCCACTGACGTTCTCTGGATTTATAATGTACCCCCCTGCCGTTCGCGCCCAAGTACAGGTAAAATCTTTATCTCGAGAAAAAATTCCCCTTCGGTTAAGCATATATGAAAATTATATTAATTCCGAGGTAGAGCGAATAGATATTAAAGGACATTGTATGCTCGATATATGTATATGAATCACGGTAATGTGATATGACTTATGTAAAAATGCTACGTGTGTCAAAAGCGTACTTAACTACCGGAAGTCGAGGCGGGTTGATGTTGTCTCCAAACCAACGAATACTTCAGCGCGAGAAAGTATTTGAGGTGAGAGACGACATATACCTTTAAGCCTCTCGCGGGTGGTTGAGTGGTTATAGCTTCCACTGAACCGTTCCTGATTTATAATGTACCTGCGTTCGCGCCCAAGTACAGGTAAATCTATTATCGAGAAAAAATTCCCCTTCGGTTTAAGCAATATATGAAAATATAATATTCCGAGGTAGAGCAAA